>NC_141024.2:55015000-55030000 GCF_052040795.2 Danio rerio
GCACCTGGTATTCCCAGGCGGTCTCCCATCCAAGTACTAACCAGGCCCGACCCTGCTTTACTTCCGAGTTCAGATGAGATCGGGCATTTCCAGGGTGGTATGGCCGTAAGCGAAAGAGGCTGTCAAGCGTTGGCTATTTAAATCAGCTGCCAAATGAAGGGCTTCGAAAAGCTTACAGCACCTGGTATTCCCAGGCGGTCTCCCATCCAAGTACTAACCAGGCCCGACCCTGCTTTACTTCCGAGTTCAGATGAGATTGGGCATTTCCAGGGTGGTATGGCCGTAAGCGAAAAAGGCTGTCAAGCGTTGGCTATTTAAATCAGCTGCCAAATGAAGCACTTCGAAAAGCTTACAGCACCTGGTATTCCCAGGCGGTCTCCCATCCAAGTACTAACCAGGCCCGACCCTGCTTTACTTCCGAGATCAGATGAGATCGGGCATTTCCAGGGTAGTATGGCCGTAAGCGAAAGAGGCTGTCAAGCGTTGGCTATTTAAATCAGCTGCCAAATGAAGCACTTCGAAAAGCTTACAGCACCTGGTATTCCCAGGCGGTCTCCCATCCAAGTACTAACCAGGCCCGACCCTGCTTTACTTCCGAGTTCAGATGAGATCGGGCATTTCCAGGGTGGTATGGCCATAAGCGAAAGAGGCTGTCAAGCGTTGGCTATTTAAATCAGCTGCCAAATGAAGCACTTCGAAAAGCTTACAGCACCTGGTATTCCCAGGCGGTCTCCCATCCAAGTACTAACCAGGCCCGACCCTGCTTTACTTCCGAGTTCAGATGAGATCGGGCATTTCCAGGGTGGTATGGCCGTAAGCGAAAGAGGCTGTCAAGCGTTGGCTATTTAAATCAGCTGCCAAATGAAGGGCTTCGAAAAGCTTACAGCACCTGGTATTCCCAGGCGGTCTCCCATCCAAGTACTAACCAGGCCCGACCCTGCTTTACTTCCGAGATCAGATGAGATCGGGCATTTCCAGGGTGGTACGGCCGTAAGCGAAAGAGGCTGTCAAGCGTTGGCTATTTAAATCAGCTGCCAAATGAAGCACTTCGAAAAGCTTACAGCACCTGGTATTCCCAGGCGGTCTCCCATCTAAGTACTAACCAGGCCCGACCCTGCTTTACTTCCGAGTTCAGATGAGATCGGGCATTTCCAGGGTGGTATGGCCATAAGCGAAAGAGGCTGTCAAGCGTTGGCTATTTAAATCAGCTGCCAAATGAAGCACTTCGAAAAGCTTACAGCACCTGGTATTCCCAGGCGGTCTCCCATCCAAGTACTAACCAGGCCCGACCCTGCTTTACTTCCGAGTTCAGATGAGATCGGGCATTTCCAGGGTGGTATGGCCGTAAGCGAAAGAGGCTGTCAAGCGTTGGCTATTTAAATCAGCTGCCAAATGAAGGGCTTCGAAAAGCTTACAGCACCTGGTATTCCCAGGCGGTCTCCCATCCAAGTACTAACCAGGCCCGACCCTGCTTTACTTCCGAGTTCAGATGAGATCGGGCATTTCCAGGGTGGTATGGCCGTAAGCGAAAGAGGCTGTCAAGCGTTGGCTATTTAAATCAGCTGCCAAATGAAGGGCTTCGAAAAGCTTACAGCACCTGGTATTCCCAGGCGGTCTCCCATCCAAGTACTAACCAGGCCCGACCCTGCTTTACTTCCGAGTTCAGATGAGATTGGGCATTTCCAGGGTGGTATGGCCGTAAGCGAAAAAGGCTGTCAAGCGTTGGCTATTTAAATCAGCTGCCAAATGAAGCACTTCGAAAAGCTTACAGCACCTGGTATTCCCAGGCGGTCTCCCATCCAAGTACTAACCAGGCCCGACCCTGCTTTACTTCCGAGATCAGATGAGATCGGGCATTTCCAGGGTAGTATGGCCGTAAGCGAAAGAGGCTGTCAAGCGTTGGCTATTTAAATCAGCTGCCAAATGAAGCACTTCGAAAAGCTTACAGCACCTGGTATTCCCAGGCGGTCTCCCATCCAAGTACTAACCAGGCCCGACCCTGCTTTACTTCCGAGTTCAGATGAGATCGGGCATTTCCAGGGTGGTATGGCCGTAAGCGAAAGAGGCTGTCAAGCGTTGGCTATTTAAATCAGCTGCCAAATGAAGCACTTCGAAAAGCTTACAGCACCTGGTATTCCCAGGCGGTCTCCCATCCAAGTACTAACCAGGCCCGACCCTGCTTTACTTCCGAGTTCAGATGAGATCGGGCATTTCCAGGGTGGTATGGCCGTAAGCGAAAGAGGCTGTCAAGCGTTGGCTATTTAAATCAGCTGCCAAATGAAGGGCTTCGAAAAGCTTACAGCACCTGGTATTCCCAGGCGGTCTCCCATCCAAGTACTAACCAGGCCCGACCCTGCTTTACTTCCGAGATCAGATGAGATCGGGCATTTCCAGGGTGGTACGGCCGTAAGCGAAAGAGGCTGTCAAGCGTTGGCTATTTAAATCAGCTGCCAAATGAAGCACTTCGAAAAGCTTACAGCACCTGGTATTCCCAGGCGGTCTCCCATCTAAGTACTAACCAGGCCCGACCCTGCTTTACTTCCGAGTTCAGATGAGATCGGGCATTTCCAGGGTGGTATGGCCATAAGCGAAAGAGGCTGTCAAGCGTTGGCTATTTAAATCAGCTGCCAAATGAAGCACTTCGAAAAGCTTACAGCACCTGGTATTCCCAGGCGGTCTCCCATCCAAGTACTAACCAGGCCCGACCCTGCTTTACTTCCGAGTTCAGATGAGATCGGGCATTTCCAGGGTGGTATGGCCGTAAGCGAAAGAGGCTGTCAAGCGTTGGCTATTTAAATCAGCTGCCAAATGAAGGGCTTCGAAAAGCTTACAGCACCTGGTATTCCCAGGCGGTCTCCCATCCAAGTACTAACCAGGCCCGACCCTGCTTTACTTCCGAGTTCAGATGAGATCGGGCATTTCCAGGGTGGTATGGCCGTAAGCGAAAGAGGCTGTCAAGCGTTGGCTATTTAAATCAGCTGCCAAATGAAGGGCTTCGAAAAGCTTACAGCACCTGGTATTCCCAGGCGGTCTCCCATCCAAGTACTAACCAGGCCCGACCCTGCTTTACTTCCGAGTTCAGATGAGATTGGGCATTTCCAGGGTGGTATGGCCGTAAGCGAAAAAGGCTGTCAAGCGTTGGCTATTTAAATCAGCTGCCAAATGAAGCACTTCGAAAAGCTTACAGCACCTGGTATTCCCAGGCGGTCTCCCATCCAAGTACTAACCAGGCCCGACCCTGCTTTACTTCCGAGATCAGATGAGATCGGGCATTTCCAGGGTAGTATGGCCGTAAGCGAAAGAGGCTGTCAAGCGTTGGCTATTTAAATCAGCTGCCAAATGAAGCACTTCGAAAAGCTTACAGCACCTGGTATTCCCAGGCGGTCTCCCATCCAAGTACTAACCAGGCCCGACCCTGCTTTACTTCCGAGTTCAGATGAGATCGGGCATTTCCAGGGTGGTATGGCCATAAGCGAAAGAGGCTGTCAAGCGTTGGCTATTTAAATCAGCTGCCAAATGAAGCACTTCGAAAAGCTTACAGCACCTGGTATTCCCAGGCGGTCTCCCATCCAAGTACTAACCAGGCCCGACCCTGCTTTACTTCCGAGTTCAGATGAGATCGGGCATTTCCAGGGTGGTATGGCCGTAAGCGAAAGAGGCTGTCAAGCGTTGGCTATTTAAATCAGCTGCCAAATGAAGGGCTTCGAAAAGCTTACAGCACCTGGTATTCCCAGGCGGTCTCCCATCCAAGTACTAACCAGGCCCGACCCTGCTTTACTTCCGAGATCAGATGAGATCGGGCATTTCCAGGGTGGTACGGCCGTAAGCGAAAGAGGCTGTCAAGCGTTGGCTATTTAAATCAGCTGCCAAATGAAGCACTTCGAAAAGCTTACAGCACCTGGTATTCCCAGGCGGTCTCCCATCTAAGTACTAACCAGGCCCGACCCTGCTTTACTTCCGAGTTCAGATGAGATCGGGCATTTCCAGGGTGGTATGGCCATAAGCGAAAGAGGCTGTCAAGCGTTGGCTATTTAAATCAGCTGCCAAATGAAGCACTTCGAAAAGCTTACAGCACCTGGTATTCCCAGGCGGTCTCCCATCCAAGTACTAACCAGGCCCGACCCTGCTTTACTTCCGAGTTCAGATGAGATCGGGCATTTCCAGGGTGGTATGGCCGTAAGCGAAAGAGGCTGTCAAGCGTTGGCTATTTAAATCAGCTGCCAAATGAAGGGCTTCGAAAAGCTTACAGCACCTGGTATTCCCAGGCGGTCTCCCATCCAAGTACTAACCAGGCCCGACCCTGCTTTACTTCCGAGTTCAGATGAGATCGGGCATTTCCAGGGTGGTATGGCCGTAAGCGAAAGAGGCTGTCAAGCGTTGGCTATTTAAATCAGCTGCCAAATGAAGGGCTTCGAAAAGCTTACAGCACCTGGTATTCCCAGGCGGTCTCCCATCCAAGTACTAACCAGGCCCGACCCTGCTTTACTTCCGAGTTCAGATGAGATTGGGCATTTCCAGGGTGGTATGGCCGTAAGCGAAAAAGGCTGTCAAGCGTTGGCTATTTAAATCAGCTGCCAAATGAAGCACTTCGAAAAGCTTACAGCACCTGGTATTCCCAGGCGGTCTCCCATCCAAGTACTAACCAGGCCCGACCCTGCTTTACTTCCGAGATCAGATGAGATCGGGCATTTCCAGGGTAGTATGGCCGTAAGCGAAAGAGGCTGTCAAGCGTTGGCTATTTAAATCAGCTGCCAAATGAAGCACTTCGAAAAGCTTACAGCACCTGGTATTCCCAGGCGGTCTCCCATCCAAGTACTAACCAGGCCCGACCCTGCTTTACTTCCGAGTTCAGATGAGATCGGGCATTTCCAGGGTGGTATGGCCATAAGCGAAAGAGGCTGTCAAGCGTTGGCTATTTAAATCAGCTGCCAAATGAAGCACTTCGAAAAGCTTACAGCACCTGGTATTCCCAGGCGGTCTCCCATCCAAGTACTAACCAGGCCCGACCCTGCTTTACTTCCGAGTTCAGATGAGATCGGGCATTTCCAGGGTGGTATGGCCGTAAGCGAAAGAGGCTGTCAAGCGTTGGCTATTTAAATCAGCTGCCAAATGAAGGGCTTCGAAAAGCTTACAGCACCTGGTATTCCCAGGCGGTCTCCCATCCAAGTACTAACCAGGCCCGACCCTGCTTTACTTCCGAGATCAGATGAGATCGGGCATTTCCAGGGTGGTACGGCCGTAAGCGAAAGAGGCTGTCAAGCGTTGGCTATTTAAATCAGCTGCCAAATGAAGCACTTCGAAAAGCTTACAGCACCTGGTATTCCCAGGCGGTCTCCCATCTAAGTACTAACCAGGCCCGACCCTGCTTTACTTCCGAGTTCAGATGAGATCGGGCATTTCCAGGGTGGTATGGCCATAAGCGAAAGAGGCTGTCAAGCGTTGGCTATTTAAATCAGCTGCCAAATGAAGCACTTCGAAAAGCTTACAGCACCTGGTATTCCCAGGCGGTCTCCCATCCAAGTACTAACCAGGCCCGACCCTGCTTTACTTCCGAGTTCAGATGAGATCGGGCATTTCCAGGGTGGTATGGCCGTAAGCGAAAGAGGCTGTCAAGCGTTGGCTATTTAAATCAGCTGCCAAATGAAGGGCTTCGAAAAGCTTACAGCACCTGGTATTCCCAGGCGGTCTCCCATCCAAGTACTAACCAGGCCCGACCCTGCTTTACTTCCGAGTTCAGATGAGATCGGGCATTTCCAGGGTGGTATGGCCGTAAGCGAAAGAGGCTGTCAAGCGTTGGCTATTTAAATCAGCTGCCAAATGAAGGGCTTCGAAAAGCTTACAGCACCTGGTATTCCCAGGCGGTCTCCCATCCAAGTACTAACCAGGCCCGACCCTGCTTTACTTCCGAGTTCAGATGAGATTGGGCATTTCCAGGGTGGTATGGCCGTAAGCGAAAAAGGCTGTCAAGCGTTGGCTATTTAAATCAGCTGCCAAATGAAGCACTTCGAAAAGCTTACAGCACCTGGTATTCCCAGGCGGTCTCCCATCCAAGTACTAACCAGGCCCGACCCTGCTTTACTTCCGAGATCAGATGAGATCGGGCATTTCCAGGGTGGTATGGCCGTAAGCGAAAGAGGCTGTCAAGCGTTGGCTATTTAAATCAGCTGCCAAATGAAGCACTTCGAAAAGCTTACAGCACCTGGTATTCCCAGGCGGTCTCCCATCCAAGTACTAACCAGGCCCGACCCTGCTTTACTTCCGAGTTCAGATGAGATCGGGCATTTCCAGGGTGGTATGGCCATAAGCGAAAGAGGCTGTCAAGCGTTGGCTATTTAAATCAGCTGCCAAATGAAGCACTTCGAAAAGCTTACAGCACCTGGTATTCCCAGGCGGTCTCCCATCCAAGTACTAACCAGGCCCGACCCTGCTTTACTTCCGAGTTCAGATGAGATCGGGCATTTCCAGGGTGGTATGGCCGTAAGCGAAAGAGGCTGTCAAGCGTTGGCTATTTAAATCAGCTGCCAAATGAAGGGCTTCGAAAAGCTTACAGCACCTGGTATTCCCAGGCGGTCTACCATCCAAGTACTAACCAGGCCCGACCCTGCTTTACTTCCGAGTTCAGATGAGATCGGGCATTTCCAGGGTGGTATGGCCGTAAGCGAAAGAGGCTGTCAAGCGTTGGCTATTTAAATCAGCTGCCAAATGAAGGGCTTCGAAAAGCTTACAGCACCTGGTATTCCCAGGCGGTCTCCCATCCAAGTACTAACCAGGCCCGACCCTGCTTTACTTCCGAGTTCAGATGAGATTGGGCATTTCCAGGGTGGTATGGCCGTAAGCGAAAAAGGCTGTCAAGCGTTGGCTATTTAAATCAGCTGCCAAATGAAGCACTTCGAAAAGCTTACAGCACCTGGTATTCCCAGGCGGTCTCCCATCCAAGTACTAACCAGGCCCGACCCTGCTTTACTTCCGAGTTCAGATGAGATCGGGCATTTCCAGGGTGGTATGGCCATAAGCGAAAGAGGCTGTCAAGCGTTGGCTATTTAAATCAGCTGCCAAATGAAGGGCTTCGAAAAGCTTACAGCACCTGGTATTCCCAGGCGGTCTCCCATCCAAGTACTAACCAGGCCCGACCCTGCTTTACTTCCGAGTTCAGATGAGATTGGGCATTTCCAGGGTGGTATGGCCGTAAGCGAAAGAGGCTGTCAAGCGTTGGCTATTTAAATCAGCTGCCAAATGAAGGGCTTCGAAAAGCTTACAGCACCTGGTATTCCCAGGCGGTCTCCCATCCAAGTACTAACCAGGCCCGACCCTGCTTTACTTCCGAGATCAGATGAGATCGGGCATTTCCAGGGTGGTACGGCCGTAAGCGAAAGAGGCTGTCAAGCGTTGGCTATTTAAATCAGCTGCCAAATGAAGCACTTCGAAAAGCTTACAGCACCTGGTATTCCCAGGCGGTCTCCCATCTAAGTACTAACCAGGCCCGACCCTGCTTTACTTCCGAGTTCAGATGAGATCGGGCATTTCCAGGGTGGTATGGCCATAAGCGAAAGAGGCTGTCAAGCGTTGGCTATTTAAATCAGCTGCCAAATGAAGCACTTCGAAAAGCTTACAGCACCTGGTATTCCCAGGCGGTCTCCCATCCAAGTACTAACCAGGCCCGACCCTGCTTTACTTCCGAGTTCAGATGAGATCGGGCATTTCCAGGGTGGTATGGCCGTAAGCGAAAGAGGCTGTCAAGCGTTGGCTATTTAAATCAGCTGCCAAATGAAGGGCTTCGAAAAGCTTACAGCACCTGGTATTCCCAGGCGGTCTCCCATCCAAGTACTAACCAGGCCCGACCCTGCTTTACTTCCGAGTTCAGATGAGATCGGGCATTTCCAGGGTGGTATGGCCGTAAGCGAAAGAGGCTGTCAAGCGTTGGCTATTTAAATCAGCTGCCAAATGAAGGGCTTCGAAAAGCTTACAGCACCTGGTATTCCCAGGCGGTCTCCCATCCAAGTACTAACCAGGCCCGACCCTGCTTTACTTCCGAGTTCAGATGAGATTGGGCATTTCCAGGGTGGTATGGCCGTAAGCGAAAAAGGCTGTCAAGCGTTGGCTATTTAAATCAGCTGCCAAATGAAGCACTTCGAAAAGCTTACAGCACCTGGTATTCCCAGGCGGTCTCCCATCCAAGTACTAACCAGGCCCGACCCTGCTTTACTTCCGAGATCAGATGAGATCGGGCATTTCCAGGGTGGTATGGCCGTAAGCGAAAGAGGCTGTCAAGCGTTGGCTATTTAAATCAGCTGCCAAATGAAGCACTTCGAAAAGCTTACAGCACCTGGTATTCCCAGGCGGTCTCCCATCCAAGTACTAACCAGGCCCGACCCTGCTTTACTTCCGAGTTCAGATGAGATCGGGCATTTCCAGGGTGGTATGGCCATAAGCGAAAGAGGCTGTCAAGCGTTGGCTATTTAAATCAGCTGCCAAATGAAGCACTTCGAAAAGCTTACAGCACCTGGTATTCCCAGGCGGTCTCCCATCCAAGTACTAACCAGGCCCGACCCTGCTTTACTTCCGAGTTCAGATGAGATCGGGCATTTCCAGGGTGGTATGGCCGTAAGCGAAAGAGGCTGTCAAGCGTTGGCTATTTAAATCAGCTGCCAAATGAAGGGCTTCGAAAAGCTTACAGCACCTGGTATTCCCAGGCGGTCTCCCATCCAAGTACTAACCAGGCCCGACCCTGCTTTACTTCCGAGATCAGATGAGATCGGGCATTTCCAGGGTGGTACGGCCGTAAGCGAAAGAGGCTGTCAAGCGTTGGCTATTTAAATCAGCTGCCAAATGAAGCACTTCGAAAAGCTTACAGCACCTGGTATTCCCAGGCGGTCTCCCATCTAAGTACTAACCAGGCCCGACCCTGCTTTACTTCCGAGTTCAGATGAGATCGGGCATTTCCAGGGTGGTATGGCCATAAGCGAAAGAGGCTGTCAAGCGTTGGCTATTTAAATCAGCTGCCAAATGAAGCACTTCGAAAAGCTTACAGCACCTGGTATTCCCAGGCGGTCTCCCATCCAAGTACTAACCAGGCCCGACCCTGCTTTACTTCCGAGTTCAGATGAGATCGGGCATTTCCAGGGTGGTATGGCCGTAAGCGAAAGAGGCTGTCAAGCGTTGGCTATTTAAATCAGCTGCCAAATGAAGGGCTTCGAAAAGCTTACAGCACCTGGTATTCCCAGGCGGTCTCCCATCCAAGTACTAACCAGGCCCGACCCTGCTTTACTTCCGAGTTCAGATGAGATCGGGCATTTCCAGGGTGGTATGGCCGTAAGCGAAAGAGGCTGTCAAGCGTTGGCTATTTAAATCAGCTGCCAAATGAAGGGCTTCGAAAAGCTTACAGCACCTGGTATTCCCAGGCGGTCTCCCATCCAAGTACTAACCAGGCCCGACCCTGCTTTACTTCCGAGTTCAGATGAGATTGGGCATTTCCAGGGTGGTATGGCCGTAAGCGAAAAAGGCTGTCAAGCGTTGGCTATTTAAATCAGCTGCCAAATGAAGCACTTCGAAAAGCTTACAGCACCTGGTATTCCCAGGCGGTCTCCCATCCAAGTACTAACCAGGCCCGACCCTGCTTTACTTCCGAGATCAGATGAGATCGGGCATTTCCAGGGTGGTATGGCCGTAAGCGAAAGAGGCTGTCAAGCGTTGGCTATTTAAATCAGCTGCCAAATGAAGCACTTCGAAAAGCTTACAGCACCTGGTATTCCCAGGCGGTCTCCCATCCAAGTACTAACCAGGCCCGACCCTGCTTTACTTCCGAGTTCAGATGAGATCGGGCATTTCCAGGGTGGTATGGCCATAAGCGAAAGAGGCTGTCAAGCGTTGGCTATTTAAATCAGCTGCCAAATGAAGCACTTCGAAAAGCTTACAGCACCTGGTATTCCCAGGCGGTCTCCCATCCAAGTACTAACCAGGCCCGACCCTGCTTTACTTCCGAGTTCAGATGAGATCGGGCATTTCCAGGGTGGTATGGCCGTAAGCGAAAGAGGCTGTCAAGCGTTGGCTATTTAAATCAGCTGCCAAATGAAGGGCTTCGAAAAGCTTACAGCACCTGGTATTCCCAGGCGGTCTCCCATCCAAGTACTAACCAGGCCCGACCCTGCTTTACTTCCGAGTTCAGATGAGATCGGGCATTTCCAGGGTGGTATGGCCGTAAGCGAAAGAGGCTGTCAAGCGTTGGCTATTTAAATCAGCTGCCAAATGAAGGGCTTCGAAAAGCTTACAGCACCTGGTATTCCCAGGCGGTCTCCCATCCAAGTACTAACCAGGCCCGACCCTGCTTTACTTCCGAGTTCAGATGAGATTGGGCATTTCCAGGGTGGTATGGCCGTAAGCGAAAAAGGCTGTCAAGCGTTGGCTATTTAAATCAGCTGCCAAATGAAGCACTTCGAAAAGCTTACAGCACCTGGTATTCCCAGGCGGTCTCCCATCCAAGTACTAACCAGGCCCGACCCTGCTTTACTTCCGAGTTCAGATGAGATCGGGCATTTCCAGGGTGGTATGGCCATAAGCGAAAGAGGCTGTCAAGCGTTGGCTATTTAAATCAGCTGCCAAATGAAGGGCTTCGAAAAGCTTACAGCACCTGGTATTCCCAGGCGGTCTCCCATCCAAGTACTAACCAGGCCCGACCCTGCTTTACTTCCGAGTTCAGATGAGATTGGGCATTTCCAGGGTGGTATGGCCGTAAGCGAAAGAGGCTGTCAAGCGTTGGCTATTTAAATCAGCTGCCAAATGAAGGGCTTCGAAAAGCTTACAGCACCTGGTATTCCCAGGCGGTCTCCCATCCAAGTACTAACCAGGCCCGACCCTGCTTTACTTCCGAGATCAGATGAGATCGGGCATTTCCAGGGTGGTACGGCCGTAAGCGAAAGAGGCTGTCAAGCGTTGGCTATTTAAATCAGCTGCCAAATGAAGCACTTCGAAAAGCTTACAGCACCTGGTATTCCCAGGCGGTCTCCCATCTAAGTACTAACCAGGCCCGACCCTGCTTTACTTCCGAGTTCAGATGAGATCGGGCATTTCCAGGGTGGTATGGCCATAAGCGAAAGAGGCTGTCAAGCGTTGGCTATTTAAATCAGCTGCCAAATGAAGCACTTCGAAAAGCTTACAGCACCTGGTATTCCCAGGCGGTCTCCCATCCAAGTACTAACCAGGCCCGACCCTGCTTTACTTCCGAGTTCAGATGAGATCGGGCATTTCCAGGGTGGTATGGCCGTAAGCGAAAGAGGCTGTCAAGCGTTGGCTATTTAAATCAGCTGCCAAATGAAGGGCTTCGAAAAGCTTACAGCACCTGGTATTCCCAGGCGGTCTCCCATCCAAGTACTAACCAGGCCCGACCCTGCTTTACTTCCGAGTTCAGATGAGATCGGGCATTTCCAGGGTGGTATGGCCGTAAGCGAAAGAGGCTGTCAAGCGTTGGCTATTTAAATCAGCTGCCAAATGAAGGGCTTCGAAAAGCTTACAGCACCTGGTATTCCCAGGCGGTCTCCCATCCAAGTACTAACCAGGCCCGACCCTGCTTTACTTCCGAGTTCAGATGAGATTGGGCATTTCCAGGGTGGTATGGCCGTAAGCGAAAAAGGCTGTCAAGCGTTGGCTATTTAAATCAGCTGCCAAATGAAGCACTTCGAAAAGCTTACAGCACCTGGTATTCCCAGGCGGTCTCCCATCCAAGTACTAACCAGGCCCGACCCTGCTTTACTTCCGAGATCAGATGAGATCGGGCATTTCCAGGGTGGTATGGCCGTAAGCGAAAGAGGCTGTCAAGCGTTGGCTATTTAAATCAGCTGCCAAATGAAGCACTTCGAAAAGCTTACAGCACCTGGTATTCCCAGGCGGTCTCCCATCCAAGTACTAACCAGGCCCGACCCTGCTTTACTTCCGAGTTCAGATGAGATCGGGCATTTCCAGGGTGGTATGGCCATAAGCGAAAGAGGCTGTCAAGCGTTGGCTATTTAAATCAGCTGCCAAATGAAGCACTTCGAAAAGCTTACAGCACCTGGTATTCCCAGGCGGTCTCCCATCCAAGTACTAACCAGGCCCGACCCTGCTTTACTTCCGAGTTCAGATGAGATCGGGCATTTCCAGGGTGGTATGGCCGTAAGCGAAAGAGGCTGTCAAGCGTTGGCTATTTAAATCAGCTGCCAAATGAAGGGCTTCGAAAAGCTTACAGCACCTGGTATTCCCAGGCGGTCTCCCATCCAAGTACTAACCAGGCCCGACCCTGCTTTACTTCCGAGATCAGATGAGATCGGGCATTTCCAGGGTGGTACGGCCGTAAGCGAAAGAGGCTGTCAAGCGTTGGCTATTTAAATCAGCTGCCAAATGAAGCACTTCGAAAAGCTTACAGCACCTGGTATTCCCAGGCGGTCTCCCATCTAAGTACTAACCAGGCCCGACCCTGCTTTACTTCCGAGTTCAGATGAGATCGGGCATTTCCAGGGTGGTATGGCCATAAGCGAAAGAGGCTGTCAAGCGTTGGCTATTTAAATCAGCTGCCAAATGAAGCACTTCGAAAAGCTTACAGCACCTGGTATTCCCAGGCGGTCTCCCATCCAAGTACTAACCAGGCCCGACCCTGCTTTACTTCCGAGTTCAGATGAGATCGGGCATTTCCAGGGTGGTATGGCCGTAAGCGAAAGAGGCTGTCAAGCGTTGGCTATTTAAATCAGCTGCCAAATGAAGGGCTTCGAAAAGCTTACAGCACCTGGTATTCCCAGGCGGTCTCCCATCCAAGTACTAACCAGGCCCGACCCTGCTTTACTTCCGAGTTCAGATGAGATCGGGCATTTCCAGGGTGGTATGGCCGTAAGCGAAAGAGGCTGTCAAGCGTTGGCTATTTAAATCAGCTGCCAAATGAAGGGCTTCGAAAAGCTTACAGCACCTGGTATTCCCAGGCGGTCTCCCATCCAAGTACTAACCAGGCCCGACCCTGCTTTACTTCCGAGTTCAGATGAGATTGGGCATTTCCAGGGTGGTATGGCCGTAAGCGAAAAAGGCTGTCAAGCGTTGGCTATTTAAATCAGCTGCCAAATGAAGCACTTCGAAAAGCTTACAGCACCTGGTATTCCCAGGCGGTCTCCCATCCAAGTACTAACCAGGCCCGACCCTGCTTTACTTCCGAGTTCAGATGAGATCGGGCATTTCCAGGGTGGTATGGCCATAAGCGAAAGAGGCTGTCAAGCGTTGGCTATTTAAATCAGCTGCCAAATGAAGCACTTCGAAAAGCTTACAGCACCTGGTATTCCCAGGCGGTCTCCCATCCAAGTACTAACCAGGCCCGACCCTGCTTTACTTCCGAGTTCAGATGAGATCGGGCATTTCCAGGGTGGTATGGCCGTAAGCGAAAGAGGCTGTCAAGCGTTGGCTATTTAAATCAGCTGCCAAATGAAGGGCTTCGAAAAGCTTACAGCACCTGGTATTCCCAGGCGGTCTCCCATCCAAGTACTAACCAGGCCCGACCCTGCTTTACTTCCGAGTTCAGATGAGATCGGGCATTTCCAGGGTGGTATGGCCGTAAGCGAATGAGGCTGTCAAGCGTTGGCTATTTAAATCAGCTGCCAAATGAAGCACTTCGAAAAGCTTACAGCACCTGGTATTCCCAGGCGGTCTCCCATCCAAGTACTAACCAGGCCCGACCCTGCTTTACTTCCGAGTTCAGATGAGATCGGGCATTTCCAGGGTGGTATGGCCGTAAGCGAAAGAGGCTGTCAAGCGTTGGCTATTTAAATCAGCTGCCAAATGAAGGGCTTCGAAAAGCTTACAGCACCTGGTATTCCCAGGCGGTCTCCCATCCAAGTACTAACCAGGCCCGACACTGCTTTACTTCCGAGTTCAGATGAGATTGGGCATTTCCAGGGTGGTATGGCCGTAAGCGAAAGAGGCTGTCAAGCGTTGGCTATTTAAATCAGCTGCCAAATGAAGGGCTTCGAAAAGCTTACAGCACCTGGTATTCCCAGGCGGTCTCCCATCCAAGTACTAACCAGGCCCGACCCTGCTTTACTTCCGAGTTCAGATGAGATCGGGCATTTCCAGGGTGGTATGGCCGTAAGCGAAAGAGGCTGTCAAGCGTTGGCTATTTAAATCAGCTGCCAAATGAAGGGCTTCGAAAAGCTTACAGCACCTGGTATTCCCAGGCGGTCTCCCATCCAAGTACTAACCAGGCCCGACCCTGCTTTACTTCCGAGTTCAGATGAGATCGGGCATTTCCAGGGTGGTATGGCCGTAAGCGAAAGAGGCTGTCAAGCGTTGGCTATTTAAATCAGCTGCCAAATGAAGCACTTCGAAAAGCTTACAGCACCTGGTATTCCCAGGCGGTCTCCCATCCAAGTACTAACCAGGCCCGACCCTGCTTTACTTCCGAGTTCAGATGAGATCGGGCATTTCCAGGGTGGTATGGCCGTAAGCGAAAGAGGCTGTCAAGCGTTGGCTATTTAAATCAGCTGCCAAATGAAGGGCTTCGAAAAGCTTACAGCACCTGGTATTCCCAGGCGGTCTCCCATCCAAGTACTAACCAGGCCCGACCCTGCTTTACTTCCGAGTTCAGATGAGATCGGGCATTTCCAGGGTGGTATGGCCGTAAGCGAAAGAGGCTGTCAAGCGTTGGCTATTTAAATCAGCTGCCAAATGAAGGGCTTCGAAAAGCTTACAGCACCTGGTATTCCCAGGCGGTCTCCCATCCAAGTACTAACCAGGCCCGACCCTGCTTTACTTCCGAGTTCAGATGAGATCGGGCATTTCCAGGGTGGTATGGCCGTAAGCGAAAGAGGCTGTCAAGCGTTGGCTATTTAAATCAGCTGCCAAATGAAGGGCTTCGAAAAGCTTACAGCACCTGGTATTCCCAGGCGGTCTCCCATCCAAGTACTAACCAGGCCCGACCCTGCTTTACTTCCGAGTTCAGATGAGATCGGGCATTTCCAGGGTGGTATGGCCGTAAGCGAAAGAGGCTGTCAAGCGTTG
>NC_141024.2:55045000-55107500 GCF_052040795.2 Danio rerio
CCATATGTTGTCTTCATTTACATCTTTAAACATCCGTATCCAGTTCTCATTTGCACGCGGTTTCTTAAAAACCCCATCTCTAAAAAACCCATAAATCATTTTCACAGTACTATCTTTCAAGTTCCACCATTTCTCTCCAAATCTTACAATCACATCTTTACTTTGTTTATTTTCTTCCATATTTTCTATTCTTGTTAACCATTCTGCAGGTATGGCATTTTTGATTATGTCGTATTCCTTTATTAAGTCTTGTCTGTTAAAATCCTCCTTCGCTTCATCCATTACGTCAATAACATACTGTACTGGTAAAAATCCTTCCTTAAATTCATATAAAACATCCCTTACTCTTGTTATTCCCACCTCCCACCATTTCCTAAAAAACACCACTTTCTCTTGATTAAGAATGCCACTGTTTAAGAATAAAGGCTGATTTAAAATGTTCTCGCGTCCTTGTATGTTAAAATGTACACAAGTTAAAAATTTTCCCCATGCTCCAATCAATTCTTTATAAAAATCTGGTAGACCCTCTGTCATGAATTTTTTCATCCTCATGTATAAAATATTATCTCCCATATTAAAATTGCCACTTTTACTTAAAAAATATTCCATTGTTCTTTTCCATGCTGCCTTATTGTCTTCATCCAAATATTTCCTTACCATTTTTACTCTTAAACTGTTTTTTCTTTGCTCCACGTCTATTAAACCTAGACCCCCTTTGCCTACTTCTCCAATTAACGTTGCATATGCTATTCTTGGAGGTTTCCCTTCCCATAAAAAATCTAAAAAACATTGTTTCAGCCTTTTTTCCATCCACAGTGGCATTGATGACACATATAAAATATTCCATAATTTAGAAACCATTAAAACACTCAAAATTAAAACCCTCCCCTTCAAAGTTAAAGACATTAATTTCCAAAACCTCAGCCTCCGTTCAATCCCTCCTAAAATTTCCTCCCACATGGTTACTTCTGCTTTCTTTTCATCCCTCCCAATTACAATGCCTAAAATTTTTATTTCATCCATTTCCTTAAAAGTAAAATGTCCAGATAAAGCCTCAGTTCTCCCAAATCTCAAATACCCTGTTTTATTTTCATTTATTTTAGCCCCTGACCCCTTGCAAAAATGCTGTACTGTTTCCATTGCTTGCTTTACACTTGCCAGATCTTGTAGTATTAATGTGGTATCGTCAGCATATTGAAATATTTTATTCACTCCCCCCTCTACCTCTATTCCTTTTATTCTGTCCTCGTGCTTCACAGCTAATCCCAGTGGTTCTGCAACTAAAGCATATAAAAGTGCAGATAACGGACAACCCTGTCTGATTGACCTTCTTATCTTAAAACAGTCTGTTAAAAACCCATTGCATTTTATCCTTGTTACCGCTCCTCTATATAAAATCTGAACCCACTTTATAAAATTTTCCCCAAAACCAAAACTCTTTAACACTCCAAATAAAAAGTCATGCTCCACCCTATCAAAAGCTTTCTCGAAGTCCAGACTAATTAAAAAACCATCTTTCTGCTTATCATTTATATATCTAATTGTGTCTTTAATACTCATAGTTGTATCCGCAATGTCTCGTCCTTTTATACTATATGCTTGGTTTGTTTTTATTATGCTTGGCATCACTTCTTTTAGTCTATTAGCCAAAACTTTGGCTAAAATCTTCAAATCAGTATTAAGCATTGTTATAGGTCTATAGTTTTTTAAATCTACTTTATCCCCCTTTCCTTTGTATATCACCTTCATTAAGCCCATCCCCATTCTTTTATTTATCTCACCATTCTCAAAAATCTCATCATATACTTCCTTTAAAATACTAGATAAAATATCTTTAAAAACAATATAAAATTCACTTCCCAACCCATCTATTCCTGGACTTTTCTTTTTGTTTAATCCACTAATTGCTCTTTTTATTTCTTCTTCTCTTATCTCCTCGTCACATTCTCTTTTTTCCCCTTCTTCTACTCTTGATTTTATTAGATTTAGTAATTCCCCTTTTTCTTTTTCTTTTATTCCCTCTGTGCAAAACAATTTCTCATAATATGATCTTATTTCTTCCAAAATCTCCTCATGTTGTTCTACTACGTTCCCATTTTTGCTCCTTATTTCTCTAATCATTTCTGACTTCCCTCTTCTCTTCTCTAGATCAAAGAAAAATTTAGTGCACTTTTCCCCCTCTACTGTAAATTTTGCTTTACTTCTTAATCTTGCACCTTCAAATTTCTCCTCCTCCATTTCATTTAATCTTCCTTGCAGTTCTTTAATCTTTTGTATATTTTTTCCATTCTCATTTTTCAATTCGTTTTCTAGTTTTTCTTTCAGCTCCTTTTCCTTATATTTTTTACAATTTTGTAATTGTCTACAATATTTTATCGTAAACTTTTTAACTAAATACTTCACATTCTCCCACCACATTCTTTTGTCCTCATTATAGATTTCATTCCCTTTTTCCTTTTGAATAATTTCCTTTACACTTAAAACATAGTCTTCATTCTTTAAAACCGCTGTGTTTAAAACCCATACCCCTGGCCCTCTTTTCACATTACTCCAGTCTAGCTTCATAAAAAGTGGCTTATGGTCACTCAGACTTGTTTCTTCATATTTAATCTTGTTTATAAACCCTTCAACATTTCTTGTGCATAAAATAAAATCAATTCTTGTTTGACAACAAAAATTCCCCACTATCTGTCTTCTTGAGTACTCTTTTGTCTGTTCATTCCTTTCTCTCCACACATCAATTAAATTCATTTCCTCCATCAATATTTTTAGTTCTTTTCTCCCCTTATCCGTTTTAAAAACCATTCCCTCAGCCATTTCTAATTTACTAAAAACAGTGTTAAAATCACCCATGATAATAACTCTTTCGTGTTTCTTTAAATAATCTCTAAGTACATTATAATACTCTTTCTTTTTGTTCTCCTCTGTTGGGGCGTGAACATTCACCATAATTACTTTTTTTCTTTACATACTCCATTTCACATATCATACACTTTCCCTCTTTGTCATTATAGATTGTTTTACATAAAA
Source organism: Danio rerio (assembly GCF_052040795.2). Lineage (NCBI taxonomy): Eukaryota > Metazoa > Chordata > Actinopteri > Cypriniformes > Danionidae > Danio > Danio rerio. The sequence continues at coordinate 55,048,031 of NC_141024.2, forward strand.
CCCCACTGTTTTCTTTTAATAAAATTGCAACTCCTCTCCCTAGCCTCCCATCCCCATTATTGTATAACATTTCCCCACTCCACCTTTTTCTTATTTCCTTCATGCATTCTTCCCTCCAGTTTGTCTCTTGAAGTAAAATCACATCTTCTCGTTTACACATTTCTTTCACTTTTTCAAATTTCCTGATGTCTAAAAGCCCTCTTGCATTAAAAGACACAATTCCTAAAACCATAAAAAATATAAAAACATTCATAAAAGACATAAAAACATTCATAAAAAACATCATCTCAGTCCATGTCTTCCAAGCCCTTTAGCAACTCATACTTATTTGCGCATTCAATTTCTTCATCTTTTAGCAGTTTTTTTCTTACAGTCTCTAAATTAGGTTTATCTTTAACGATCTTCTTCTTTTTGCTGATTTCCCCTGTGTCTCTTTGTTTCCATCCTTTTGTAAATGTCCCTCTAAATCGGCTTGCTCGTCATTACTTTGGCCTTTTGTCTCCTCTGTGTCCAATGCCTTTTGAAAACTGTCTGTGATGTCCATTTGTGTCCAAAATGTGTCTTCCTGTTGTCCTTGATTCAAGTCTTTATTATTCGAATCGCTCAATTCTGCTGCTTCCAAAACACTCTTTAAACTGTCAGTCATATCCATTTGTGTCCATGTTGTCCCTTCCTGTTCCGTGACTCTGTCTATTCCATTAGTCTCATTCTCTTGTAGTTTTTCACTTTCAGATTCTGTACTTTTTTCTTGTGTTGTTGTTTTGTCCTCCGACTGGATATTGTCTCCTTCATACATCTGCCTGCCCACCTGCTGCTCTACCTCCTCCTCCTCTTCCCCAATCCAACATTCACATTTATTCAAAACCTTATTACAATCCGGGCACTTTACAGCAGTGCAAAACTTTGCAAAGTGCCCCCTTTCCTCGCACTTATAGCACCTAAAATCAGGACAGTCTTTTACCACATGATCTGGGCTCAAGCACAGCCTGCATGTTTTCACCTAATGACTGTGCATCACCCTAAAGTATTGTGGACCCTCTGCTGTCTCTATTCTTGTGCTGTACGGGAGGGACGCCAGTTCTTTGGGGAATCTGGTTTTCACAAACCTCGTCCCATCTTCAATATTTGTGCCCGGATAAAACCTTCTTTTAATTTTTGAAATGGGACAAACTCCCCAATGATCCAATTTGTCTAAAATATCTTTATCAGCAACATAGACAGGCAGATGCATGAAGGAGACAACATAATCACGGTTTTGTAGCCTCTTAACTGCACAGTTTATCCCTTTAATAGTCAATTCGTCCATTAACTCATCAGCATCTTCCTCTCTTTCAAGTGTTACTTCATATTCCTTGTTGTGTTTTGGTCTTACGGCCAAAATCTTTCCATCCCCAATCCTCTCCGTCTCTGCTTTAATTACATCTATTGCTCTCACCTCTGTTGCTTGTCCTATGTCCACTGTTACAGTTGCTTCTTTTAGATAAATCCTTTTCCTTGCTTCCTTCTCCGATTGGTTTGTTTCTTGTTGTCGTCTGTCCAGTCCATTGTCATTTGCCTTCTCAACTCCGTCCGCCATTGCCAGGTCTGTCACCGTAGATCCGTCCATTGCAAAAAAAAATAAATAAATAAAAAACACTCCTCCCGAACAGCTCACGCTGCTGGGAGGACAAACTAAACAAACAAAAAAAAGTTTAACAAAAATGTATTTAAGACAAAAACAAAAATAAACAAAGAAAATCTGGTGAGCCTCTCTCACCAACTGCAGCCAAACACTTCCTGGAATGTACCACTATCACACATGCACAGGGTGGTGTGGCCGTAAGCGAAAGAGGCTGTCAAGAGTTGGCTATTTAAAACAGGCGCAGCACCAGGGAAGGACGCAGCTCAGCTGGCATCGACACAGCATCGACAGAAACAATGCCCTTGAAGGCGAGAAAAATAATGGCAGCGAAGCTGTGACACGGGGAAGTCTATCAGCTGCCAAATGAAGGACTTTGAAAAGCTTACAGCACCTGGTATTCCCAGGCGGTCTCCCATCCAAGTACTAACCAGGCCCGACCCTGCTTTACTTCCGAGTTCAGATGAGATCGGGCATTTCCAGGGTGGTATGGCCGTAAGCGAAAGAGGCTGTCAAGAGTTGGCTATTTAAAACAGGCGCAGCACCAGGGAAGGACGCAGCTCAGCTGGCATCGACACAGCATCGACAGAAACAATGCCCTTGAAGGCGAGAAAAAAATAATGGCAGCGAAGCTGTGACACGGGGAAGTCTATCAGCTGCCAAATGAAGGACTTCGAAAAGCTTACAGCACCTGGTATTCCCAGGCGGTCTCCCATCCAAGTACTAACCAGGCCCGACCCTGCTTTACTTCCAGATGAGTTCAGATGAGATCGGGCATTTTTTTTATTTTTTATTAAAATTTAATCACATTACATTAACATTTAAATACTTCAAGAAATTTCACAAAACAATTACATTAAAATCAACATTCTTCATAACATAACATCCTCTTTGGGCATTTTCCACTTTAAACCATTTAAAACATTATACACTTCATCATTAAACACATCATAAAAGCTTGGTAACATATCTTCTCCTTTAAAATAGCAGTACAGTCTTTCTATGTATCTTTCCATTTTTCGTTTTAGTACATTTCACACATTTAAAACAACTTTTTCCTGTTTTGCTACATTTCTTCTTTCCCACACACATTTTTTAATCATCATTATAAGAAGATTTACAAACTTTTTGTTTTTGTTTTGCATATTCCATCCGAACATCACCAGAGTATTCCATTCCAATTGTTCTTCATCCCAATCTTTCAATAAATCTTTTAGCATTTTTTGGCATTTCTTGTAAAAACATTCTAATTCTTTACAGTATAAAAACAGGTGTAAAATTCCTTCATCTTCTTGAAAACAAACCTTACATGTTGCATTTTGTTCTATATGTATCTTTGTTAAAATGCACTCAGTAAAAATTGCCTTGTGTCTTATAAAATATTCAAAACATTCCAATCTTGTTTCTATTATTTTTCCTCTCATGTTTTTCCATATATTTTCCTTTTTCACACTATTCAATCTTTGTACCCAAAAGTTATTTGCTATTGGTTCTTGAAATACACTATCTCTAAAATAAACATAAAAGTCTTTCAGTAAACAATCTTTAAAATTACAAAGCTTTCCTTTTAAATAGACATGTATGACTTTTTCATTCCCACATTCTTCCATATTTTCTATTCTTGTAATCCATTCTTTTGGTATGGCACCTTTGACCGTTTCAAGTTTATTTTCTATTTCCTTTACACTGTATTCCTCTTTAGCTTCTTCCATTAAGTCTACTATATATTGCTTAGTTAAAAATCCCTTTTTGAATTCATAAAGAACATCCCTTATTCTTAAAATCCCCACATCCATCCATTTTTTAAAAAATAGTTCCTTCCCTTCTTTTAAAATACTTTTATTTAAAAACAAAGGTTGATTTAATAAGTTTTCTCTTCCCTTTACTTGGTAAAATACTCCGTCTAAAAATTTCCCCCATGCACTTAAAATTTCTTGATAAAACCCTGGTAACTTTTCCGTCATCCAGTTTTTAGTTTTTAACCAAAGAATGTCTTCTCCTAAGTTAAAATTGCCAACTTTGTTTAAAAAATATTTCATAACCTTTTTCCATTCTGTTGAGTTCTCCTCTTGTAAAAGCTTTTTAACTATTTTCACTCTAAGACAATTCTTCCTTTGTTTAATATCCATCAATCCTATCCCTCCTTCTTCTGTTGCTCCTATTATTGTATTGTACGCAATTCTTGGGGGTTTCCCCTCCCATAAAAAATCTTGAACACACTTTTTCAATCTCGCTTCTATCCAACATGGCATTTCTGTTACATATAATTTATACCATAGCTTTGATGTCATTAAAACATTTAATATTAAGGCTTTCCCCTTTAAGCAAAGTTCTCTCATCCTCCAGAAATTTAATCTTGATTCTATTCCTCTTATTAGATCATCCCACATCTTTTCTGTTGCTTTTCTTTCATTTTTACCAATTAAAATTCCTAAAATTTTCAGTTCTTCTACTTCTCTAAATTGGAAACAATCTGTTAAAATATCTGCTTTACCAAACCTCATATATTGTGTTTTATTTTCATTTATTTTGCTTCCTGTTCCCTTACAAAACTCCTGTACTTTTTTCATGGCTTCTTTTACACTCTTTTTCTCCTTCACTATTATTGTTGTATCATCAGCATACTGGTATATTTTTCCTTCATCCTCCTCTTCTTCTATTTTTATTCCTTTAATTTTAGTTTCTTGTTTTATTGCTAACCCTAATGGTTCTGCGATTAGGGAATATAATAGTGCTGAAAGAGGACATCCTTGTCTAATTGATCTTGTAATTTTAAAACAATCTGTTAAAAAACCATTACATTTTACTTTTGTAAAAGCCCCTTTATATAAAATTTTAATCCAATTAATAAAATTCTCTCCAAATCCAAATGTTTTGAGTACATCAAATAAATAAGTATGTTCTACTCTGTCAAAAGCCTTTTCAAAATCTACACTAATTAAAAAACCATTCATCTTCTTTTCTTGCAAATAATCTATTGTGCTTTTAATACTCATTGTTACATCTGCTATATCTCTCCCTTTTATTGCATATGCTTGGTTTGATTTAATTAATTTAGACATTACTTCCTTTAATCTATTCGCTAAAACTTTTGCTAAAATCTTTAAATCTGTATTCAACATTGTTATTGGTCTATAATTTTGTAATTCAGTTTTTGCTCCTTTTCTTTTATATATTAACTTCATTAATCCCATCCCCATTCTTTCATTCATCTCTTTACATTTAAAAATGTCTTTAAAAACTTCTTTAAGTATTCCTTTTAAAATATCTTTAAAAACAATATAAAATTCATTTCCTATTCCATCTATACCTGGACTTTTCTTTTTATTTAGTTGATTTATTGCAATTTCAATCTCTTCTTCTTCTATTTCTCTGTCACATTCTTTGTTGTCATGTTTTTCTAGTTTTACTTTTATATAATTTAGAATCTTCCTTTCTTTTTCTTCATCAATACCTTTTGCTTTAAATAGATCTTCATAAAAATGCTTGATTTCTTCTAGTATTTCTATGTTTCCTTTCGCAATTTTTCCATTCCTCCCTTTAATTTCCTTTAGTATTCCTGCTTTACCTCTTTGCTTCTCTAAATCAAAAAAGAATTTCGTGCATTTTTCCCCTTCTACTGTGTATTTAGATCTGCTCCTCAACATTGCCCCCTTATATTTGTCTTCTTCTAAATCTCGTAATTTTTGCTCTATTTCTTTGATTTTTTCAATATCTTTATTTTCCTTGTTTAATTCTTTTTCTAAGGATCTTTTAACTTCTTTTTCTGTATACTTTTTACATCTTTGTAGTACTGCGCAATATTTGATTGTGTATTTCCTGATTTGATATTTTGTGTTTTCCCACCATATCCTTTTATCTTCATCATACATTCTATTTTCTTTTTCATTCTCTATTATTTCTTTGACTTTTTGAACATAATCTTGATTTTTTAAAATGGTTGTGTTTAAAATCCAAGTCCCTGGTCCTTTTTGTATGTTTTCTATATTCACTTTAAAATGCAAGAGCTTATGATCACTAAAACTGTTCTCTTCATACTGTATGTTTTCTATAAAATTTTCAATATTTCTAGTACATAAAATAAAATCTATTCTCGTTTGACATATAAAATTCCCCACTATTTGTCTCCTTGAAAACTCTCTTTTTTCTCTATTCCTTTCCCTCCATATATCTATTAAACTATTTTCCTTTATTAACTCATTTAGTTGCTTTCTTCCTATATCCGATTTAAAAACCATTCCATCAGCCATATCTTGTTTTCTAAAAACAGTATTAAAATCTCCCATCATTATTATTTCTTTAAAACCTTTTAATACTTTATTTAAAACCTCAAAATATTCTTTTTTGTCTTTATCTTCTGTTGGTGCATGTATATTTGCTATTATTAATTCATGTCCTTCATAGTTCACCTCTATTACTAAACATTTTCCATAATTATCCCTATACACAATTCTTTTAAAGTTTAAAACATCTTTCCTTATTAAAAAAGCAACACCTCTTCCAGATTTACCATCACCATTATTATATATTATATCCCCTTGCCACAACTTTTTAAAATCATTCATTGCATGTTCTTTCCAGTTTGTTTCCTGTAAACCTATCACTTCCTTGTTTTTACATTTCTCTCTTATTTTCTCAAATTTATCTTTTCCCATCAGTCCCCTTGCATTAAAAGACACACAGTTTAAAACCATTAAAATAAATAAAAATGAAATTAAAAACCTACACATCCTCATTGTCCTTCATCTCCTTCCAACGCTCTCAACCAACAACTCCTTCCGTTAAAAGAGACAAAGATTAAAAGCATTTTAAAATAGATAAAATATTTTAAAAACATCATTTTTCTTCATCTTCTTCCAGTCCCCTTAACACTTCATACCTATTTACATATTTAGCTCTGTTCTTTGTTAAAACTTTTTTCTTTGCCATGTCCAAGTTTGGTTTTACCTTAAAAGTTCTTCTTCTTAAAAATCCTCTTTCCACTTTGTTCTTATCCACATTTTCCATCCTTGTTTCTTCATCATTTGCCATTCCTTCAGCTTGACCAGTCTTTCTTAGTTCCTCTTTTTCCACCGTGCTTAAAAAAGTTTTAAAACTGTCTGATATTTCCATTTGTGACCACTGTCCATCTTGTCCTGATAACTGTACTTCATTCTCTTCATTTTCGTTTTCTCCTTCCTTTTTTTCATTGTTATTCATTTCCTCCTCCATTGTCCTTTCTATTGCTTCATTATCTTCTTCCCTTTTGTTGTTTTCTTCATGCACCTGCCGGTCCTGATCTTCTCCTCCTCCTTCCTCTCCTTCCATCCAGCATTCACACTTGTTTAAAAAATTTTTACATTCCGGGCACCTGACAGTGATACAGTCTCTTGCAAAATGCCCCCTTTCCTCACATTTGTAGCACTTGAATTCTGGACAGTCTTTCAGCATGTGTTCCGGGCTCATGCACAGCCTACAGGTCTTCACCTGATGGCTGTGCATCACCCTGAAGTACTGCGTTCCTTCTGCTGTCTCTATTTTTGTGCTGTATGGCAAGGATGCCACCTCTTTAGGGAACCTCACTTTAAGGAACCTTGTTCCGTCTTCTATGTCGGTACCCGGATAAAACCTTCGTTTAATTTTAGATATGGGACAAACTCCCCAAGTATCTAATTTTTCCAGAATTTCCTTATCTTCAAGATAGACCGGCAGGTGCATGAAGGAAACAACAAAATCCCTATTATGAAGCTTTTTAATTTCACAGTTCACCCCATTTATCATCAGTTTGTCAGTCAATTGTTCACATAATTCTTCTGTTTCCATTGTTAGTTCGTACTCCTTCCCTTGTCTTGGTCTTAAAGCCAGAATTTTTCCATGTCCACACTTTTCAATCACCGCTTTAATAATATCTTCTGCTCTCACTTCCTGTACATCTTCCACATTAATGATAACTGTTGCCTCCTTTAAATACTTTCTTCCACCTACTTGGCCTCGATCGTGCAGATTCGCACTCTATAACATCAGAAAGATCCGACCCTTCTTATCTGAACATGCAGCTCAACTCCTTGTTCAAACTCTTGTTCTCTCCAAACTGGATTACTGCAACTCTCTACTAGCTGGGCTTCCAGCTAACTCTATCAAGCCTCTTCAGCTGCTCCAGAACGCAGCAGCACGAGTGGTCTTCAATGAACCTAAACGAGCACATGTCACTCTGCTGCTAGTCCGTTTGCACTGGCTGCCAGTTGCTGCTCGCATCAAATTCAAAGCTCTAATGTTTGCCTACAAAGTGACTTCTGGCCTTGCTCCTTCTTATCTGCTCTCACTTCTGCATATCTATGTGCCCTCCAGAAACTTGCGTTCTGTGAATGAACGTCGCCTCGTGATTCCATCCCAAAGAGGGAAGAAATCACTTTCGTGAACGCTCACGCTTAATCTGCCCAGTTGGTGGAATGAACTCCCTAACTGCATCAGAACAGCAGAGTCACTCGCTATTTTTAAGAAACGACTAAAAACTCAACTATTTAGTCTCCACTTCACTTCCTAATCTGCAATTGCCTCTCTGGATATCACACTAACTGTACCCAAAAAAAAATAAATAAAAATACTAATACTTTCCTTCTTAGACTTTACAGACCTGAAACTTGCCTATAGCACTTATTCATTGTTGCTCTTATAGTTTTGTAAATTGCTTCCTTGTCCTCATTTGTAAGTCGCTTTGGATAAAAGCGTCTGCTAAATGACTAAATGTAAATGTAAAATGACGTTTGCCTGAAAAACTTATGCTGAAAAAAGAGCACTTTAAAAGCTTATTTGACAAAAATCATGACTACATCTTTTTTATGTTACTTTAACTTATTTAAATAGGTTAATCATGTTCCAACTACATTTTTTTTCCATTTTTCAAAGTTTAACCTAATATTTTTGTCAGTTTGAATAATATAAGTTTGAATAGAAAAGTTAAAAACAGTGTAGTTATAACCTGTAGTCTGTTAGACTTGCTGCATGTTTATTTAGGTCAATGTCTGTTAATGCTCTTCTCTTTCTGTACTATCAAACAGACTCATATATATATAATCTATGCTTTACGTTATAAATCAGCTCCTCCTAACATTCGTCATGTGGTATATCGCACACGATAGCTTTTTCTTTATCTGGAGATTATAAGTGTTATAATCTACTTAGGAGTGTTAAAGATTTTTTTTAGAAAGTTATTGTTCATGCAGGAAAAAATAATCTTAATTTTATATTGTATCTTAACCGTTTTGTTTTGTTTTTTAAAGAGCAATATACTTGTTTGGTGTTGGATTAAACAGATATGCGAAATATGTCTGGTTGCATAATGGTAAGAAATCTGGAGACTGGAGTGTTTTGGCTCAAGATAGCCTAAATATATATATTTTAAATGTTTCCTTGGAAATTACCGAAAGACAAATCATTTATGTAATACTGTTATGTAGAGGGTTTCTGTGGGGTCTTAAAAAGTCTTAAATCTCAAAATCCAAATCTTAGGCCTTAAAAAGCTCTAGATTTACTGTGATACTGTGTTGTTGGTCTTAAATCTTTTTAAACAGGTTTTAATTTTCTTTTGTTCATGTATTGCTATCCAATCTGTCCAAACCCCCATACAATCACCAACAATCCATCTCTATGAAACTGTTAACTTTTTTATTTAAAAAGGTAATGTTTAACTCTATTTATCATAATGGTTTAATTATTTTCCTTACAATGACATTTGTTTCTCCATGTACTGCTGAGGACACTGACCTGGACAGATTGTTGTCCATAGATTTACTTTATTATAGTTTTTAAATATTTTAAAACATTTGTTCACTTTAGAATTATTTTAAAGAAGTTTATGTTGGGGAAAAAGCTGTATGGATACGAGTAGAGCTTGCTTGTTTTTACACAATATTTAAAACATTTAGTTAAGAAAAAAAATCTAAAATAATTTAATTGTTTATTATTAATGTATTATTATCATTAAATTATTATTATTATAAAAAAATTTTGATAGGTCAAATAAATTTCTTTTTCATCTGGGTAATTTGAAAAAATCCTTAGTCTTTAGCGCTTTATGAGTCTAAAATTTCATTCAAAATGGTCTTAAAATGTCTTAAAATGGTGAAACCTGTAAGACAAAAGTAAGAAGTCAGTGTATAATTAGTAACTGGTCACATAATAAATAAAAACAAGACATGATGTTGATTTTATAATGCTTTAATAATTCACCAGTATATAAGAAACACACATGACATATATAGTGCATTTGCATATGTGTATAATAATAATATAATGACAATACATTCAAAACATTCATGACAAATTAATTAATCAACAAAGGCACTCATATGTAAGTTGCCCTGCACTATTAAAGAAGATGACAAGGCAACAATATAATACAAAGAGCAATCCAATGCAGCAGTCCTCAGGTGTGCTAGGGTTGCTGAGTTGTTTGTCCTGTCTTACTCCATGACCTGAAACATAAATCAGTGTTATTTGTCTAAATACATTACATTTTGGACAGAGTTTAAAGGATTAGTTCACCCATAAATGAAAATCCTGTTTTTAATCACTCATTCCAATCCCCTAAGACTTATGCTCATCTTCAGTAGCTTTTTTTTAGGTGCACAAATATGTTCTTGGACCTTGGTATGATTACAGTTAATGTCACATGCAATGATTTAACCTTTTTTCTGGACTTTGAACACCTCAGGACTGTTCCTGTCTAAGAAGGATGAGAGAACTCCTGGATTTGATCTAAGACAGAGGTGCTCAACCCTGTTCCTGGAGATCTACCTTCCTACAGAGTTCAGCTCCAACTCTGATTAAGCACACCTGAAGCAATTAATTAGCCTAAACAGCACTTGATAATTACAGGCAGGTGTGTTTGACATGAGTTGCAACTGAAATCTTCAGGAAGGTGGATCTCCAGGAACAAGGTTGAGCTCTCCTGATATCTTAGTTAGTGTTCTGAAGATGAAAGTCTCAGTGGGTTGGAACGACATGAGGGTGAGTAATTAATAACAGAATTTTCTTTTTTGGGGGGTTAAGTAATGCTTTAAGACTTAAGATCAGCTGTGTCCAAACTTTTTTTATTGAGGGCTAAAAACCAGTCTTGAATGAGCGTGTTGGACCAAAGTATACCAAACTCCTTACCATAAAGTTGCCATTGGCTATTTCCTAAGTTATTTAACATTTAAACAAAACTAGAGAGCATTGATTTATATTAACTAATGCAGTATTTATTCGTTCAGTAAAAACAATCCCATTTATAACAGAATGGAGTTACACTAGTCAAGCTGCACCTGTTTTTTGCCTTGATGTGCATCGCTGATGTGTTCCTCTATTTATTGAGTGACTATTTATATTTAATATAACATTTAATCGAATCTTTTACTTTCAGTTTGTGTTTCTGTTGTCATTCTCACTCTCTATTTAGATGGGATGGTGGGCCAAATCAAAGGGCAAATCAAGTTATCAAAGGCTAACTTTGGCCTGCAGACTCTGGTTTGGACACCTCTGCTTAAGATGATCAACAAAAATGAAAGCCATTTAGCTTTAGGCTTCATACCTTAAACCAGTTATGGAGATGCATCTCCTGCAGAGCGAGTCTCTCATCTGGGTTTGGCTGTAGACAACCGCAGATCATCTGGCAGCATTCTGTGCAGAAAGAAGAATGGGGTGTTTAAGTTTAATAGTTTATAGATCTTAATCTACAATGCCAAAGTGCGTTAGTACTTCCGATTCAGTTGCCTATGGGAGAAATGACTTGGAATAATAAATGGTCAAACTGCTCGCTCTACACACAAGTGGGCTCATGACTGTACATAAAAAGTAGAATGATATAATAAGACAATGTTGGTGTGCAACATTAACCAGCATAGCAAGCAGTTTTTAATGTCTTAAAATTAATGGAAGTGAATAAGATTGGAAGTCTCGAACCAAAAAATTACAATAGTTGCACACGCTCGTACGTCAAAAATAGTTATAAGACCTGCTCTCTTCACACTTTGATGAAGCTCTCACCTATTGACAGGCCAGGGCTAGACCAAAGATAGTCCCTGATCAAGGAGTGGTCGGAGACAGTGGGTAAAGCCCCACACATCAATGCGAACAGGACGATCCCTAGAGACCAAACAGTCGCTGGCTGTGCATGGTACCTGCCATGCAATTCATACTCCGGAGGGAAATATTTTCTTGTGCCTAGAAAAAAAAGATATCATCCAATGGTTTATATGTTTAAACAGAATCGTCAGTGTGTGGTTTTTATGGAAACAAAGTTCATAACACTTACCACAGAAGACTTTGTAGCCGGAACCCTTTACAATCGCACCACAGCCGAAGTCTATTAGCTTTACCTCCAAAGTGTCTGGATTCACCAGGAGGTTTTCAAGCTTTATGTCCCGATGGAAGACACCGCGATCAAAGCAAACGCTCGCAGCATGAATGGCCTGCCGCATTATATGGCGTCCCGTCTTCTCATCAAGAGGTCCATCCTTGTGGCGTAAGAAGTGAAGCAAGTCCATACAAGGTATGGGTCGCTCCATGATTATAATGTAGTGGGCATCATTGTCCTCCCAGTCTAGGAGTTGGATTATCTCGGGGACGTAGGGACCATTGTTGGCCATAATTGTCAGGGCAATTTCTGCAGGGAGGGGTTTGTCATAACCAGGCTAAAGGAGAGAAATGATGACAGTTAGACAGTTTCCTGAAGGTCTTTTAATAAAAACTCAATTGTAATCGGACATTAACATACATATAAGGCTCTGAAACAATCTAATCAAGTGGATTTATCTAAATACTGTTGTAAATGGAGTCTTTAGCTTATCTACTTTTTTTTCTTCAGATATTTTATGTAGTAGGCCAATAGTTTCACAAAACCATTTTGTTTTCAATTCTGTTTTAATTTCTACATGATAAAGTCTAGTTTAGATGTAAGCTGCTCGTTCTTCATGAGTGCTGTCATCTTTGTTTAGATCATTATTCAATTACAGTGGTTACCTCTAATTTTAAATGGAAAGCACAAAGCAAAACAAAAGCCTTACTTTATTCAATTCAATTCAATTCAGCTTTATTTGTATAGCGCTTTTACAATGTAGATTGTGTCAAAGCAGCTTCACATAAATGGTCTTAGTAACTGGAACAGTGTGGTTCAGGTTTTAGTGTTTAAGTTCAGTTCAGTTTAGCTCAGTTCAGTGTGATTTAATCATTACTGAGAGTTCAAACACTGAAGAGCAAATTCATCGATGCGTAGCTCTACCAATCCTGAACCATGCGAGGCAGTGGCGACAGCGGAGAGGGAAAAAAAACTTCACTTTACTTGCTTACGTACTTACTAAAAGGACATGTTTTCATTTACTATATAACGTCTTCAATCCCATTTTGTCCCATCCTAAGAAAATCAAATCTAGAATCAAATCAAATCATGACATTGAATTGTATCTGGACTACTCACCACTGTGAGTTCCTTCATCTTCGGTGACTTTACAGTACATTTCACAGCAACCTGATCAATAAAGCAAAGAATTAGCAGTTAGCATGTGGTAGAAGTTTTGAATAAAGCAATGATAAAGCAATGTTTTGTTAGTGAAAGCACCTCAAGTCCATCCCTGCGGCGTGTGGCTTTGTAGACAGAGCCGAATCCACCTTTGCCCAGCTTGTCACCCATTTCATAATGCCTTAAAATCGTGTCTGTTAAAAAATAAACAACTGCAGTCAGTATGATGTACAATTTTAGATATATATATTTTGTATTCACGTTTGTAATACTAATAACAATTCCTATCTTACCATTTTCTGTGTCGTCCTCCTCTAGCTGCTCAGCAGCAGGGACATGGTCTTCTGAAGCAGAAGCTGTAATACGAATCAAGTCACCGTTGTGTAAATAGCACTTTATATAATACAGATTATCATGTTTTTTAATTAGTCTATGAATGTAAAGTCACATATTTAGACTTATTTTAATTTCATCCCACACAGAAATCTGATATATGTCAATTTGATATACTGTATGTACTGTGTGTGTGTGTGTGTGTAGCCACAAATATACATATACATATATTATTATAGCTAATATATTTGTACATATTACATATTTGCTTATTTTTTACTACTTATTTTTGCATATATGTACAGATTTATAATGCAAATGGTTGAAAAAACTAATATAAACTGCCATTTTTTGCAATCATTTAACATATATGACACATTTTACATGCAAAATCCAAAAATGAACTTGTATGTCATATTTGTAATTTGCATATATTTTCATATATCACATTTCTATAGAGCATTTTGAGGGATGTAAACATTAACAGTGGTTCGAACATATATCCTGTTTTACATTTTTAATTTCCACAGCTTCCGAGAATACAGAAATTTCCACATATTGATAAATATTGCTATGATAGCTGTTTTAACGTTAAATTATGACTGGATTTGCCTTTTATTAAGGTTATGAAATAGTTTGACATCAAGCAGGAATTGTTAATGGGCCAATGATATTAATACATTAAAATGGTATAAACAAGACCAGTTATAAAAATATTACTTGATTAGAGATTTGGCCATTAAACAATACTTGTATCATAATCACTTGTGAGTGTGATTTTTACCTCTACTAGACTTCCAGACGTCCTTTTCTTCTTTACTGGCTTCAGGAACCTCATCAGGCCCAATGGGTGTTACAATGGGCTGACTAGAAACTTTTTGCTCTAACATGGCTTCATGGTAGTTCTTCGTGGCCTGGACCAGGTCGTATTTTCCAGTTTTGCGACGGAAGACTGGCCACTTCCAGAAGCCTTTCTTTACCTTTCTCACTTCTGGAACCTCTTCAGGCCCAACAGGTGTTTCAATGGGCTGACAAGAAACTTTCTGATATACCTCAGCCTCATACTGGTATTTCTTCGCAGCCTGGACAAGGTCGTATTTTCCAGTTTTGCGATGGAGAACTGGCCACTTCCAGAAGCTTCTCTTTTTCTCCTTTCTCCCTATCTCTCCAACCTCAACATGCGGCTCATCAGAAAGATGAAGATGGTTCTCCGGCATGTTGGGGGTGTACTTGAGTAGTACACAGGGACTGTGATCAAACTGCATGATGAAAAATGTTTTCTGATAACTTTCTGATAAACTGTAATAGTAAACCGATCAATCTGCAACTCGAAATGCCAAAACTACAACCGACAAAAGCAAGTAGTAGAATGTCAGGTGATGATGTCATCCAGGCGCATTCTAAGAATTTTAATATGGAAGGCTTTGGGCTGTTGTTATTTTTCAAATGTTTTAATTTGTGCAAGTTTAAAATGAATGGGATCCTTTGCTGTTTTGTGTTTATAGTGGTTTGTAAATGCAGCACAGGGTTGCTTACAGGCTAAAATTATTAAGAAACCTGCATGGAGGAGTACATCAGATGTCTATATTGTGCCAATTGTATTGTATTGGGTCAATATTTGATGGCAGCCTCATACACATGCTACTATCTGTGTTGTTATTAATGTTAAAAGAAGAAAATGACTCACTTTTTGTGACTTGTAAGGATAAAAATTACACATATACATAAATATGAATGTATACGTCCCTTAATTTGTGTATACATTTTTAATGAGGTAGAAATTATCAAGGTGAACCAACAGAGTGTCTTTATTTTCATACTCTTATTTCTTGGCTATCAATTTTTATTGACATTATGAATAATTAAATTCAGCAAAGAAGCAGTGGATATACTTTAATTCTATGATTTACCACAAATTATGTTACAAATCTCTGAAATATTCTTGCAAAATATGACATTTTGTAAAGAAATATCCAAGAAAATGTGTATGGCTTTGTCTTGCGTTGACTGTTAAGTGTATTTTATAAATTCTGTGATGTACAGACATGGAAAAACATTCTCAGTTTGACTAAAACATAAGTTTTTTTTTCATTCCACACAATTCTGATCAAATTTATTCCCAATTTATTATAAATGTATTGCCATTTTAGCATAAATCATTTTAAAATGTAAGTAGAAGTAAGTTTTAGACAAGTTTATAAAAGTTTAGTTTATTAAAAGTTAAGAAATCAATAGCTTAGGGCACATTAAGCTCATCAAATAAAAACTTTTGTTGTTTTGACCAACTTTTATTGTATGAAAATTAAAAATGCTCTAAATGAGAATGTTTTTATTTGAAATTTGGAAGAAATTGTATCAGTCCTTTACAGAATAAAACTAATAATAACAGCTTCCTCAAACCCATAACTAGCAAACCCAGATAAATGGAGAATCTCTAATTCCCAAATGCAGGGTTCCACACAATTTATTCAGGCTATCCCAACACAAATAGACTAAGTTAATGAAACAAATTTAAGTAGATTGAACATAAAACAATTGAGTTATCTCCAAAAAAATATCAAGAATTGTGTTGCTTCAGCTCATTTTACTTAAGCTGTCTTTTGGCTGGGGGGATGTGTTTATACTTATAAGTGTTTATAGTTTATAAATTATAAAAAAAAGTTTATAAATTCCTAAGGAATTCCTAAGGAAATAAGTTTATAAATTCCAATTTTCTTGCTTTACCATACATTGAGAACCCACTGCGAGTCTTCCTGCTACATCAACCTCACATTTGGTTGCAAAATCAGCAGCAATCTTATGTAATTTTATTTTTATAGCTGTATATTGTGATTTAAAAGCTCAAAATATTACAAATATTTAGGACACACAAGCACTTATATATTTATATTTGATTGTCATCACATTAGACAACAAAATGACGTTTGCCTAAAAACCTTGTGCTGAAATAAGAGCACTGTAAATACCTTTTTGACAAAAAATCATGACCACTTTTTATTACTTTACTTTTTAT
This sequence comes from Danio rerio, assembly GCF_052040795.2. Taxonomy (NCBI): domain Eukaryota; kingdom Metazoa; phylum Chordata; class Actinopteri; order Cypriniformes; family Danionidae; genus Danio; species Danio rerio. Next base: position 55,064,471 of record NC_141024.2, read on the forward strand.
GTTACTTTAACTTATTTAAATAAGTTAATCATGCTCCAACTAAATTTTCTTTCCAGTTTTTCAAAGTTTAACTTAATATTTTAGTCAGTTTGATTAATATAAGTTTGAATAGAAAAGTTAAAAACTGTGTAGTTATAACCTGTAGTCTGTTAGACTTGCTGCATGTTTATTTTGGTCAATGTCTGTTCATGCTCTTCTCTTTCTGTGCTATCAAACAGACTATATATATATATATATATATATATATATATATATATATATATATATATATATATATATATATATATATATATATATATATTTTATTTTTTTTATCTATGCTTTACGTTATTTATCAGCTCCTCCTTGCATTCGTCATGTGGTATATTGCACACGATAGCCTTATCTTTGACAAATGAAATCACAGCATGTTCATTTAAAAGTGATCATGGCTGCATTTTTCATCTTCATCATCACCTTTGAGAGGGAAGATCACTGTTGGCAGTGTTTTGAACACTTAAGGGCACTCAAAAGAACACGTATGGCTGATTTCCATTTTGTCTGGGTGCCAGTGACATCCTAAGTGCACTTCTGGCATTTGGCTGTCTGTAGAACACTTAAGACTAACATATATTTAAAGTGAAAAACATGATTATCTCAAGGAGCTGATTTTTCTGATATGAAAGCTTGTTTCTGAGCCTATTCTTGTGTATTTTGGAACATTCAATTTGGGTATTTGTTCCAAATCTTTAGGTAAAATAATAGAATATAATGAAAATAAAATTGTTCACTCAACAAAAATCATTGGCTCTTAAATCTATTGCATTTCTAACATCTATGGGTCATCATTTGTGCCTCCTGAAAGTTTTTTAGTTGAATCAATTGAACTTTTCTAGTCATCTCAACTCACATCAGTCAAACTGACTGAAAATGTTACAAAGTTGAACTTTGTTGAACTCAAAATATTTAGTTGAAACCTGACTAACTATTTAAAATGAGTTTAAAAATGTAGTTGTAACATGATTAACTTATAAATAAGTTAAAGTTAAACAATTTTTTCCCTTTTTTGTCAAGTTTTTAAAGTGTATTATTTTAGCATAAAGTTTTTTAGCAAACATCATTTTGTTGTCTGATGACAGTCAAATATTAAGTCTACAAGTGTTTGTCTGTCATACATCCACTCACTGGCCACTTTATTAGGTACGCCTGTCCAATTGCTCGTTAACACAAATTTCTAATCAGCCAACCACATGGCAGCAACTCAATACACACGGACTGCTGCAGTTCAAACTGAGCATCAGAATGTGGAAGAAAGTTGATTTAAGTGACTTTGAATGTGACATTGTTGTTGGTGCCAGACTGGCTGGTCTAAGTATTTCAGAAACTGCTGAACTTCTGGGATCTTTATGCATAACCATCTCTAAGGTTTACAGAGAATGATCTGAAAAAGAGAAAATATCCAGTGAGTGGCAGTTCTGTGGATGCAAATGCCTTGGCAATGAGTTCGCCGTACTCAAATGGCCTCCACAGTCACCAGACTCAATCCAAAAGAGCACCTTTGTAATGTGGTGGACCGAAAGAGTCGCATCATGGATGTGCAGCCGTCATATCGGCAGCGACTGTGTGATGCTATTATGTCAATATGGACCAAAATCTCTGAGGAATATTTCCAGTACCTTGTTGAATCTATGCCATGAAGGATTAAGGCAGGTCTGAAGGCAAAAGGGGGTCCATCTCGGTACTAGTACGGTGTATCTAATAAAGTGGCCAGTGAGTAAATGTTTAGGATAAACTACAGACTTTTGAGTCAAAATATACAGCTATAGACATAACATTAGGGATTAGAGATTCTCAATTTCTCTGGGTTTGTTAGTTGTGGTTAATAAATCTTTCGAGTAAAGTCAAATCTTATTATTAGTTCTTTTTTCACAGTGTACAAAGGAGTGATTATTGATTTCAAATCCGTCAAAACTATTTAAACACACACCTAAACTTCCAAACATTTTATTGCATTACACAACAGTAAGATCATTTTCAATCATTACTATCCTAAAACATCAACCATAGCAGGTATGTGATCAATCATTAAAGAGTAATAAGCATGATTAATGTAGAAGTAGTGCACATTTTACAATAAGTTTCCTAATTCCCAATGCTCTATTAATGGTAAATCATGTATGAATCATGAATGAATCGTGAATAACATGCAGACTGTAGATTGTGTGGTGCTAAACCATTGTACTTTATATGCAACTAACACATTATGGCTCCTGATGTTACTTTGAGGAAGCAACTTGATCTGTCTGTGCTTGAATAGAATTATTTACATCATTATTACCTTTAATCTTTCACAAAACAGTCTGCATTGTCTTTCATTGTAGGCTTTTTCTTAGTTTTCATGACCTACAGTTGAGCTTTGGCATATATTCTCCATATATATATATATATATATATATATATATATATATATATATATATATATATATATATATATATATATATATATATATATATATATATATGTGTATATATGTGTATATACTGTATGTGTGTTAAATGCGCTGACACTTTAGTCAGTATAATCCAGTTAAATGTGCATATAGCACAGGATTTTAAGATCAGAATGTGTTCGAATATAAATGGATCAGTTTTCAGAAATCTAACAGCTATTCGGTCGGAAAAAACACATAAAGTGACCAGGTGGACAGGCCCTCAGATTCTCTTGCTTGCTTGTGACCTGATGTAGGCCCAAAAATTGTCTCAATAAATTACTATTTAAGAGCAACAGTAGTTGAGCACCTGCCTTGGATGTGCGCATACTGACCCCTTTTTTAATTGTGCCAGTCATTTTGACAAAAAATTTTTTAGTTTGCTAGGCTTCATTTAATTAAAGTAATAAACAATTGTTCAGTTGAATAATGCACAATCACATGGTAGCCTACACAACACATGGTTCAGTCATTAGAGAATGTGTCATTAGATTATCATTTATTACAGTCGAATCGTATGTATTTACCTGGCTTGCAAGTCATGCACAAAAGGCCTTTATTGCAGTTAACACACTTTTTCTCTATACAGGAATCCTGCTGTCAAAATTGCTGCTAAAAAGAAAAGATATAAAAGAAGCCAACCCAAGGATGATGGTAGGAAAATACTATTTTGTTATTACATATAATATAACATAATAGAATATAATAAGTATATAAAGTTATATAGTAAGTATTTTGATTTTAAAATTATATAATTCGTAAATCATAAACTCTTTAACTAATCCTAATCATAAAGATAATAATATAAATAATAATTTTAAACCTGAAATGTCTACAGTGTATTATCTTTTTATTGGTATTTTATTGCAGGCCTGATAAAACATTTAAACAATCATAAAAGGCCTGATAATATTTTATTATCAACTGATTAACTATTAGTCAAATTAAACCTGAAATTATGATGTGCATTTACTTCTGGTCTAATATTTCAAGTATTCAATATTAAAAATATTGACTAGCATTTATTTAAGTTGGAACTGGTTTGAACCTGCCGTTTATATAGTGTAATCTCTTGGAAGTTTTCTCCATCTTTGCTAGATCTTAAATTAGACTTTAGGTAAAAGACTTTATTATGCAAAATTATGCCGTGTAACGACCCAACGTATACATTGTGACCCAATATCAACAATGTGCTAACACAAAGTTAACTTAAACGTCTCGGTAAGTACCAGAGAATTCACAAGAGCTTATTCTAAAAAAAGAATGACTGTCATCAAAAGGCAACAAAGGATTTATTAACTTTATTTATATTTACTAAATAAAATTATACAAGTCAGTAAAACTATTGTAAATAGGACTTTATTCTTGTTTGTGATTTTAAAAAGAAATTATTTGGGTTTTTAATACATTTAGGAAAGTTTGCGAGAAAAAATGAGAGTTGTAGATTATTGACATGATGTCAGACAGAATCACACTGGTGAATTCTTCCCTTTCTGTGGTTTTGTTTTTGCTACTGTTACATCAAGGTGGAATGGTTTGTATTTACAGAATTTTTTATTTTTTTCCACAGCCTGCCAGTTTCACAGCAAATTGGAAATTTTTCCAGTACAATATGTGTCCAAGACACGTGAAAACAAGGTTAGTTAGCTATACCATATGACTGCATTGTGTGAATAAATGAATGAATTAAACTATCCTACACTGTAAAAAATTGCTGTTAAAAAACGGTCAGATTCTACGGTAAAATAATGTTTTTTCACTAAAACAGTAATATTCTGTTAAAAACAGTGCATTCTGGGTAACATTTTTGTTTTCGAGAAAGTAACCAACAGCAGAAAACTGTGAGCTAACAGAGTTCAGATTCGATGTTTTGAAGTCTGTGTTTGAAATCACGCTTTGTGTCCTTGTTCACTATTTCATACACTAGTTAACTAATATAGTTCACCTGACAGAGTTAATGGACACTAATGAGTGAATTCAGACACTGATGAACACCTGCTGTTAATAATCACAATTACTGAAGAAAATAAACAAGAAACACAAACAGTGACTTGAGTTACAACATTAAATAAAATAAAATAAAATAAAACAGCTTCAGTCTCAGCAGAGGATCATTAAATAACTCCACAAACAACAGCAGACACACACTTATTACTGACTGATTTGACTTCCATACTATTCCCATTGAGATCCAACAGAAATTAAGGTGTTTTTTGTGTCACCGTAATGGAGTGAGGGGCTGGTTTAGTTGGGCTCTTCACCCTTGAACTTATTAATTCAGACTCTCCAATTACTATAATAAAGAGTTAACAAAGTGCTTGTATTATAGCAGTCAAGTTAGAAAGTCAATAAATAGAGAAATCTATTTGTCTGAAATTAGTTCTGATAAATGTTTTGGTATAAATCTGGAAGAAGGGCCTCATGCAATAGATTTTATGCTTAGTTGCAGGTATTAATTTAATTAATGAGAAGTGGAAACAGAAATGATTCCTCTGTAATTACTTAACAGTTAAGAAATAACATACAAAAACAGTTCAGTTATGACAAATACACACTCAGACCTCATGAATCTGACCTTGTATCTCAACAATGGTAACATCTCAAATGTTTCATGCTGCAATGCATGCTGGGAGTGGCACGGTACAAATATCCCAGCATGCATTGCGGTATAAATAAATGTTGTATAATGGTCACACAGTTTTCTTTATTTGTGTTTGATTCTGCTGTTGTTTATGTTTAGACTTTCAGTTGCCTGTTTGTGAGTTAAACTGTTAATTTTGTTAGTTGTCACCATTATTGAGGTTCATATGCTGATTATTGATGTCTCTTTGAGTGCGATTTACACCATAGAGCAGTGTTATTGTCCAAGATATTCTTAAAAACTTCCAGAAATCATTGCCATATGAAGACCTATAATGCAAAACAATAGATTTAACATTGAATAGGAGCAGTAAATTTTATTATACTAAATGAGAACAGACTCTGCCATTTAATAGCAACATGAACATCACCAGATCTTATTTAGGTTTTTGGCTGGCTTGCCACAACAAAGGAGCTTTTTAAACAAAGTTCTTAACAATTGCAGCAGCCAAGATATATAAATGTTAAAAATGACAGGGCTAAGAGCCCAACTAAAGCAAACTCTGTTCTCCATGATGGTGACGTAAAACTTTAACTTTTTCTCAAGAAGGACTTTAGTAGATGTTATACAAAAATACATGTATTAAGTAATAAGTGTAGCTGGTGATGATGTTTGTAGAGTTGTTTAATCATCCGCTGATCATTTAAATGATTTAATCATTTGTTGTTCTTCAGGTTATTTCATTATAAAGCTGTGACTAAAGTTTTGTATGTTCTGTTCTTGTTTTTTCCCTTCACTATCTCTTCATTTGTTCATTGTTAATCCTCAATTATCATTTAATTAGTCAGTTAATTAATGAATTTACTTCAGCTTTGCTACATGTTTCTTGAACACTCAGTAGTGTGGACACTTCAATAAAAACTGAAGTATATGCTCTGGGGTTTAAAGGGTTAAAGGTGTGAGAGGTAAAAACACAGTGTAAAAATGTATTTTAACAGTAATATACTGTTAATTTACACAACGGAAATAGACTGTAAAAAAACAGTAGATTGCTGGCAACCACAGCTGCCAGTAGATTACTGTTAAATCAAGGAAAAAACAGTATTTTACTGTAAAACCTGAAGCTAATTTCTTCTGTGTGTCACCGTTGTGGAGGAGAGTAGAGCCAGTGTATGAGTTAAAGATGAACAATAAACTGCTGATGTTATTCTGTATGTTTCTCTATTTAAAGATAGCGGCTGTTTAGTGGCTGATGCAGTCAGAATCTCTCTGGTGATTCCAGATTTACATGTATGTGTGCTGTTGTGAAAAATAAGACATTAGAGTTAAACCGAACTTTTCTAATTAACTAAAATAAGTTATCATCATGATTATGCTTCTAAGCATATATAGCACATTACTTCATAAACTCATTCAGCAGTTGACCAAGTTGAGGCAGTTGCTTTCAGTGAGCAAAATGAGTTCACTTGAGTATTGTGTAAATCAATGTAGTCCATGTATTTTTACAGCAACATACTGTAAAATAACAGTACATCGCTGGCAACTGCAGCTGCCAGTATTTTACTGTTTTTTAACGGGACAATTTTTAACAGTGTGTAAGTGCAACTGGGCTAACACAAATGTGTTCATCTTCCTTCCTAAACATAATGATCACTTTAAAATCTTCCTCATCCATTTTCCTTCTCACCATGCGCTCATTTTCCTCACTACTATTTTCCTCCAGACCCCTCTTTTGGCTTATATTAGTCCTTTCATTGACCCCATCTCTATTTTTTCTTCCTTTATCTTTGCCTTTCCCATTTCCAGCTGCCACCCAGTCATCACTATCCCCATTGCCCTCATTTTCATATCCAGATCCTGCCATCATGTCCCATTCACTTACCGGCTCATGCCAACTGCCTCCTTCTTTCCACTCTCCGTCTCGATCCAGCTTGTCTTACTGAATCTTTAGTTCAAATAAAGTCCAGATATCCAAGCAAAAATAAATAAATAAATAACACTATAGAAATAGTTGGCGTTTTGAACCAGAAACCATGCGTCTCACCACAAGCGTACGATTCTACCAGCTGACTTCCTTAAGTCAAGACTATAATAAAGATACAGACAGAGAGTATAAGGCAGGAACACTGGGATATAAATGACTCAGGAAGACATCTGTATACAATCCAATGGTGAATCTGTGAAGGAAGAGAAATGGGGAATAATCGGAGTGAGGAAATGGTCATAACCGCTTCAGAATAGCACATACAGGACTAAACAAGACACTGTGTTTATAGAGAAGCACACACATGACTTATACTCACATTGTAATCAGTGTGAAACATGTGCAGCATGTAATAACAGAATGTCAAGATTATCCATACAAAAGACAAATAATAAGAGAAGTATTTATTAGATATAATCTTACATTTACTCTGGATTATATACTAGTCAACATATGGAGGCTACAATAATTAATGTCTGAAAGAATCTGGTCTGTTAGAAAGAATTTACAATTTTAACCGGATTTCTTTGTTTAATCAGCGATTTATTTCCCTTGAATTTATGGTGAGATTTTCCCCGTGTCTCTCTCCATGTTAGAATTCGCCAGTCCAGCAGGAGGCGGTGAAGCACATTATAGTTTGACAACCGCCAAAATACTGAAGAAGTTGGCAAACCGAAAGCGTCAAAGAGCTCACATCGTGTTCCTGCTGCACGAGAGCGTCTGTACTTCTGCATGTGAGTTTAACACTTCTACATTACGCTGATTTGTGGAGATGATGAAGGGTTTATATGTGTATTAGCGTGTTTATAAGCGTGGTTTATAGCACTGTCTGCTCCTGAAGCTCAAAGCCTCAAACACCGATTAAACACGGTCAAAACACGGTCATTTGAACAATATAATGGGTTATTTTTTATCCCTTAAAAGTGTTTGTGCACTTCTATATCAGGTTGACTCGATAATGTCACATCATTCAGCACAAAATAAACTTTAAACAGAGTCCGGAAATCGAAAGTGAAAGCAGAGCTTCCGTTAACCGGAAGAGTGCGGATGATCCTTAAACTGCATTAACTGTCCATCATTTCTTCCTCAAGCAAATGTGTAAATATTAGATCTGTTCAGCAATATTGTTAATTGCATTGGCATATTTTTCTGATGTTTTCCCAGCTTGCAGTAGTCGATCAAAAAGCTATTTAGTTTCTTATGACTGTATGAACACTAGCAGTGGAATTTACTGAGATGTGAAGGGGCGCCACCTAAAATCTTGCCTAGGGCGCCGAATTGGTTGGGGCCGGGCCTGCTGGTAACGTTTTAATACTAAATAACTATTAACTAAGCAAATAAATAAATCAAATAATAAGTTAATAGCTGTCTAAAGCAGAAGTTATCGTGACAGACAAACTGCAGTAATGTTAATCATTTTATTTATATATGCGGTGAATGCAGTGAGATGACTGAGACTCAGTTTGTGGTGTCCCTCATCATGCGATGTGTTTGAGTGCGGTGTTGTTAGTGAAGTGAGCATTGATTGCTATAAAGTGTGCTGTTCTTCATCTCAGTATATTGTCATCTCCAGGTGATGGTCAGCGGCTGATAGTTTCCTGAAAGCTCTGCTAATGTCTGCATTGGTGTTTTAGCTGCAGTATGGCAGAGGAGCGAGTCAAGGACTCTCTCTCAGAGAAACACAGGTATTGACTCTGTTTTTACACCATTATTTCAACACTTTCTCTGAAGAACAAAGACCAACAACAATGCACCTATTTGTGCTGCTATTGCCTGATCAAATGATGGACAAAGCTTCAGTTTAGCTTCAGCAAATGTGTTTAAATCATTCTAGATTACAGACAGCTTTACCAGAGCTCAATGTGTGTCATGTGTAGGGCCAGACAGATTCTGCGGACGTTTTTTGCTATTTCTGCTGAGAATTTTGGTAAAAAATCTGTGGATTTCTGCGGAATGATTTTGGGAGTATCATGACTAAAACTTTAATATGTGAAATAAAAAATAATACCTTTTAAACTTTTATTTAATGTTTAAAATGCAAATCCAATATGATTCACTTTATTTGGTAAACAAAGCAAGTGTCTCATATAATATCTCTACTAAAAGACTGAAAATATGACTGTTCAAACTGCATTGTGCATAAATCTGATGAAAATTTTCATATTAGTCAATAATATTACTTTAATTAATGAAAAAACTTAATAAATACAGATTTACACACGTTCAAGTAAATAAACAGAATTAACAATGGGCTAAAAATCGGTGGAATTGTGCGTGCACAGATTCCGTGTGGGCCTAGTCATGTGTCTGTTTACCCATGATATCTGTGTAGCAGACCTGATCAGACAGACTTTCAGCCAACTATTAGTTTGTGCTGAATTAAACTACACAAACTCATTAAACTCTTAAAGTTTGTCCTGCAGTTTATTCCTCTGGTGTGTTTGTGTGTTCAGTGTGAGATCAGGATCATGTTTGTCCAGAGAGAACTTCAGAGAGAAAACACCATCATCTGCCAAAAGGTATGAATGATTTTTTTTTTTTTTATCACGTGTCAGGCAATCTTCTAAAATCACATTTTTTTAACAATAAACCACAAAAAGTACCACAAATTCATAAAACTATTATTATCACCCCTTAGACCAGGGATGGGCAAACTTGATCCTCGAGGGCTGGTGTCCCTGCAGAGTTTTGTTCCAACACTAGTCAAACACACCTAAACAAACTAATCAGTGTCTTCAAGATCACTTGAACTCTATAGGGAGGTCTGTTTGAATAGGGTTGGAGCTAAAATATGCAGGACACTGGCCCTTCTGGATCAAGTTTGCCCTAACAAATGGCATCAAAACTTCATTTGTTGCTTTATTAAACTATAAAGAAAAATAAAATAAAATACAAGCTAACTTTGTCGTTATTTTTAGACATTCAAAACGTGAACAATAATTTCTAGTTCATAAGAAATAACCTTCTTGCAATACACAAGTGGCTTAGGTAGTGCAGCTCATCCTGGATGGCACTTCAATGTGAACTGTGGCAAGAATCATATCGATCCTACCATCGATCCTACCAGACGACCATCGATAACGTTCTGCTGCCTGCAACATCCTCCAGCATGATTGGTGTGATGTGGGGTGGCATTTCTGATGCAGATGCAGTGTTCGCCAGAGGTAGCCTGACTACCATTAGGTACAGAGATGAGATCCACAAACCCCTTGTAAGACCATATACCTGTGCTGTCGGGCTCCTCCTTAAGCAAGACAACGCTAGACTTCATGTGGCTGGAGTGTTATCGGTTCTTACAAGACTAAAGCATTGATTCTATGGACTGGCCCGCTTGTACCCAAGACCCTGAATCCATTTGAGCACATCTGGGACATCATATCTCGCTCCATCCACCAAAGCCACATTGAACCACAGACTGTCCAGGATTTGGCAGATGCTTTAGTCCAGGTCTGGGAGGAGATCCCTCAGGAGATCATCCACCACCTAATCAGGAGGATGCCCAGAAACTGTCGGGATGTGGAGGCCACACACTCTACTGAGCCCCATTTTAACTTGTGTCAAAGACACTGCATCAAAGTTAGATCAGCCTGTAGTGTGTTTTTCCTCTTCAATTTTAAGTGTGACTCCAAAACCAGACCTCCATGGGTTGATAAATCGCATTTACATTGATAATTTATATGTGATTTTGTTTTTAGCACATTTAGCTATGTAAAGAACAAAGTATTTAATAAGAATAATTCATTCCTTCAGATTTAGGATATGTTATTTTAGTGAGCAGTGTATTACTGCAATGACAAATGACAAACTTTTTTGTTTGTTAAACTATAGAACAAATAAAAACCCACAAGCTTTTTTAGTTATTATTTTTTTGACATCCAAAAAGTAAAATTCGGCATGATCAGGGACATTTATGAGCAAATAATGAACACTAAGAGTGATACAAGTAATGCTTCTTTAACTACAGTGAACACTTAAACTCATCTAACACACATTCAGCTGCTATAGGAAGAGGCAATACAAGTGAATAATAAAGGTTTAACCTTAGCTAATTGAGCTCATAGGAAATTATGAATGAATGCAGCAGATTATGATGCTTCTTTTCCTATGATGTGTTTGTGTGTTCAGTGTGAGATCAGGATCATGTGTGTCCAGCTCTGTGTCTCTGAAGAGTGACCGGTCTAAAGATCGTCCACTAAACTTCAGAGAGAAAACACCATCATCTGCCAAAAGGTATTTTGTGTTTCACATTATTGCTCACATATGGACCGTTTTTAATATTTTATGTGAACCAACAATTCAGTAAAGAGAGCCATTCCTGAATAAATCAGTTGTTTGAGTAAATCAAATGAATCAATGACTTTGGCGACTCATTTACAGACACCTAGTGGCAGATTTAGTTTTTATGCAGAGAATCTTTCAGTATATTATAATATATATATATACAACAGTTCTGCTTGGTTCTTGAACCTGATTGGCTGATAGCCGTGTGAAATTCTGCAATAACAGCACTGGTCCAGCTTCACCCTTCTGTATTACTCCGCCCACATACACTAGTAAGCAGAGGACCGTCTACAGTTTGACAAATATTCCTGCTGTTATTTAGTGGAGAATGTAGTTGTTTAGATTGCAACAATGCAGTTTATTTATAAGGATAGTGCCTATTTTAAAATATTTATAATTTCTGACAGTGCATCAGCGGCCATTAGCCTGGCATACTGAGCTGACCAAAGACGGTTGACATTATCTGTCCTCAAGATGGTGACAGTGACTGCATAATAAGCCCTTAAAACAGGGGTCACCAAACTTGTTCCTGGCGGTCCGCTGTCCTGCAGATTTTAGCTTCAACCCTAATCAAACACACCTGAACAAGCTAATCAAGCTCTTACTAGGTATACTTGAAACTTCCAGGCAGGTGTTTTAAAAGCAAGTTGGAGCTAAAGTCAGCAGGACACCGGCCCTCCAGGACCGACTTTGGACACCCCTGCCTTAAAATATTAAAACACCCTAATTTCTAACTAAAGCTGATCAAATCAGTATAAAACTGGTAAGCATACCTGCCAACACTCCCATTTTTCCCAGGAGTCTCCTGTATTTTAGACCAATCTCCCACAACCCTCCCGTTTGTTTTTCTCCCAGAAAACTCCTGTAATTTCACCCCACTCCCTTTTTTGGTACAGTCTGGAACACCCCCAGGTATTTAACTTTGGTACAGTATCCTATCGCAGCGGCCACCCAAAACCCAATGCATGATACAGTTACTAACACCACAGTATGGTTACTTTCCTATCCCAGTTCTAAAGAGTGTTATTCAGAGACCTCAACTCAACCCTGTTGTATAAACGCAATATCACACTCATAACAGTGCAATATGGCTGTATATCAGCACTGGTAGGACACTAACGCACGCCTTCCACTAGTGCTGATATACAGCCATATCACACTGCTATGAGTGTGATATCACTTATATATATATATATACACACAGTTGAAGTCCGAATTTTTTAAGCATAATAGTTTAATTACTCATTTCTAATAACTGATTTATTTTATCTTTGACATGATGACAGTAGGGCGAAGCAGTGGCGCAGTTGGTAGTGCTGTCGCCTCACAGCAAGAAGGTCGCTGGTTCGAGCCTCAGCTCAGTTGGCGTTTCTGTGTGGAGTTTGCAGGTTCTCCCTGCGTTCTCGTGGCTTTCCTCCGGGTGCTCCGGTTTCCCCCACAGTCCAAAGACATGCAGTATAGGTGAATTGGGTAGGCTAAATTATCCGTAGTGTATAAAGTGTGTGAATGTGTGTGTGGATGTTTCCCAGAGATGGGTTGTGGCTGGAAGGGCATCCGATGCGTAAAAACTTGCTGGATAAGTTGGCGGATCATTCTGCTGTGGCGACCCCAGATTAATAAAGGGACTAAGCCGACAAGAAAATTAATGAATGAAAGAATGATGACATTAAATAATATTAGACTAGATATTTTTCAAGACACTTCTATACAGCTTAAAATGAGATTTAAAGGCTGAACTGGGTTAATTAGGTTAACTAGGCAGGTTAGGAGAATTAGTAGCCCCACACAGAATCTGCGACACGCAGAATTCCGCAGGATTCTGCAGATTTTCTGCAGGAAAAAAACTCAAAAGAAATTTGTCTTTAAATTAGTTTTAGCAGAGACGCAACTGCATTTTCACATTTGTTTTTCAGTTAGGGATTAGGTCTAGAGTAACCTAATAAAATGTTTTGTTGGACACTGCACACTAGACTACACTATAATCAATATTATAATTTATTATATTCAATATTATTAAAACGAAACAATGCAATTGACCACAAGCAAAACCCTTTTTAATGTTTGCTTTCATTTTGACATCGCTAACAATAATAAACATCCCAGCAGCAGTCTCAAGTTAGGACACTTAAAAATGCCTTTTGAGTCTAAAGATGACCAGCCTGCCAAGTCAAGTTTACAGTGTCATAAATGAAATGTGTACAGTGCATGAGTGAAGGAGATTTGCCGCATCAACCTCTCATATGCACTGCATGTAGGCTGAATGATAATCTTTAAAAATATATATGCAATACAAAACTTTATACATTTATGTGTTTTGAAATAAAACGGAAAGAAATCAGGAGAGTAAAATATAATTTAAACCACTGGTCTGGCGCTGATACTTTATTGTTTGTAGCGAGAAGAGGAAAAAAAAGCAGATGAAAACCTGCCTGGGGAGACGGCATGGATTATCTGTTCTTCAGAAAAGATCGTAAACATGACATTGTGAAGGCGTTTATCATAACGTAGTTCGTGTTTATGATCATTAATATTAACTAATATTCATTGCATATTATTAACTCTTCTCTCTCTAGACTTGTTCTTGTCGGCGCAATAGGTTTATTGCATGTGTGAATCCGATTATGAAGAATGATTTTGTGATATTTATATATATAATGATATTTATCTATTTATTTTTTTTTAAGTAGAGAGAACATATTCACGGGCAAAAAAAAGTTTCCTCCCGTACCACCAAGAAATAAAGTAGCCTACCTAAGTTAATTGACCTTTTATGTAAAAATTAAGGAATAACTCATAACTTAATTAAATATTAATTAATAAAACATTTGTATAAACGTACATGTTTATTTTTGAACTTTCATTAATAAAACAACACAAAACTGCTTATAAATACTGTAGTTAAATATCAAATAGCTTTAACTGCTTGAAACCGTATAATAATAATTAATTGTTACATATTTAAGAACTTAACAAATGGCCTAAATTGCACTTTACTAATCCGTAATAGTACAAATAGCAATAATTATAAGAAGTACAAAAATATGAGCCTGCTATTGACAATATAAGTCAGATGTTTAAAAAACCAGCGTAAGTTCTGTCCATCTTTTGTTTTCTGTTCATATTTTAAATTCTTTGGCAGAAAAACTAACATGTTGACTTTGTCCAGTTTAAGTGAAGACCTAATTGGGATTATAATGTTTCCAGCAATACACATTCAGACGGTGTGCTTGTAGCACAGATGCACAGATACTCCCACATTTCTCGGTAAGCAGGTTTCTCTACACTGCGGAGCGGCGCGTTCTTAACTTACCAAATATGTTTCTCCATTTCTCATCAATGTCTTCTATTCATCACTTTCTTTTTTGCACCAGGCCATTTCTGGAAATGCCTCTGCGACATCTGACTGACTAGCTGGGCGTTTGCGTTTATAAGAGTTGATTATAGGCGGCTTTTTTCCCTCGCCGCCGTCTATCGCGGTGACGCGATTGTCATGGTGACCGTCACAGCCCTAATTGAATGGCCAATCCCCTGCCATTCTGTGATCGGCAGTGATCGGCAATCTGCAGATCCTGATTTTGGCGATCAGTGATCGGCCACAAAAACGCTGATAGGAGCATCTCTACTAACCACTCTTATATAACATAAATATTTAACAGAATATGCATCAATTATCAATTATAAAGTGTGAGGAACAGTTTTATGTAGTATTTGTCTTGTTTTAGAGACTAAACTTGCCTAAAAACAGTAAAAACAGCAGCGTGGGAGAAGTTGTTGTGTCTTTGAGGTGGTGTCGTCGTGTCATGTCGTTGCCTCCTTTCCCATAGCAACAACCTCCCCGCTCAAGTGTTGGAATGAGACGCGCTCGCACGCACATCGAAGTCATGCAGTATTTACATAAATAAACATGATCACTCCATAAACAATTTAAATAATAACCTTTTATATTAAATCTTGAATTTAAATGCATTTAGCAGTTTTATATACACTATTATTTTTACGATGAGCTTATAAATTATTATAAACTGTTACAAAAAAAAGTCACACTTTATTTGTGCCTCAGATTCACTGTCAAAAATAAATAAGCACCAAATCTAAATGCATGTATATAAAATAAAGATGTCACTCTGTAAAAAGGTATTTATTTTAATATAACAGCCGAAATGCAGAACAGACTTTGATTTTAACTTACACTGGGAAAAATGCTTTAGAAAAAGCCACAATAAAAAAAGCAAACCAGTTTACAGCAGGAAAAAATGTTTTCATTATTTAAAAAAACATAACAATGAAAACAAAACTTTTTTATATTATATTGAATTGAAATTATATGTTGTAGATATTTTGGTCAGTTTAAATGCATTAATGCAGGCAATTTAAAGCTGGACCGACTGACGCAATAGACATGATGTATGTCGCGTTTGTTTCATTTATTATGCACACGAAAACTTACTTGTAAACCAAATATGTTGCTGGATTCTTTCATGGGCATGAGAGATAAAGTGCTTATGAAGTGCTCAGTTTGATGAGCTGGAACAATAGAACACACGACCGAATGAACATGCGTATGTTTGGCTGAACATATATAGATGTTAGAATTAAAAGGGCTGATGTGTTGTCCTTCAGCCGACATCGGCCCAACATATGTGAGCTGTCTGGGGATATTATATTTACTCTCTGTTAGTTGTGGTTTTAATCTGTCAGAATATTTAACACACACAGTCAGCAAGATTGTGTACAATCATCATGAAAAGTATCATGAAGTGCTGTTTAAACAGTGTTTTAATGATGAAATGTTGAGTAAATCTGCTGTGTTGACTCCAGTGTGTGCAGCGCTGAACTTTAATCTTCTCTGTTTTAGTTCAGTTCATCAGAAGAGAGCAGAAGCAGAGCCCAGCTGTGTGTCTATGAAGAGTGACGCGTCTATGGAGCGACCAATAGCATTTAAGAGTGGAAACACAGGACCTGCTGTCAGGTAGATCATCTCTTTAATATCTGCAACTGATGAGTATTTTCATAATAAATGAATCAGGTAGTTAGTGTTGTGGATTAGTGTTGTGGTTTCAGATGTTAGATGTTGTATCTGAGCTCTGCAGGATAGTGCTTGAAGATCTCCGCTTTACACTTCAGGCCACAATTGATGGTGTTAACAAACCAATCAGCGCTTTATTAATAGTTAGTGAGGTAGAAGGTGGGTTTAGGTTTTGGGTAGGGTTAGGGATCCACAATAAGATCATACTGTATGACTACTAATGAGCAGTTCATATGTTCACATTCCACAGATAATAAGCCGGTAGTTAATAGTATGAATTGTGAGCTGAACTAAAGTGTTCCCGATCTCCTGCCATAAAGAGCTTTTCCTGCACACTTTCCCCTGCTGTTTCTGTGCTGTACTGATCAGCCATTCCTCTGATCTGAGTCTGTTTTCACTGAAGCGCAGTCATCATCATGTTGTGTTGGCCTCATAGATGCTGCTGATCAACACATTTGGTTTCTAGAATTGATATTTCTCGAGTTCTCCTGCTCATTCAGTCATGATAGATGATGGTAAATGAACTTGTCTTGCTGTCCTCAAAGTCTGGACTGGAGCTCTGCAGACAAACCCCCAATGAGTGACCTTCTGAAGACTGAGTGATGAGGAGGAGGATAAGGGGAGCTGCTGGAGGCGGGAATAACAGTCAGCTGACACAGTGCAGTTTATACTGCTGCTTATATAGTCATGTGATGATGATTGACACGCCTGCATGATTAAGCTCCTCCCACACCTACACTGTGGACTTCATTCAGTGATTTGATGATTAGTTTCAGCTCTAATCTGCTCTAATAGTGCTGCATTTCTGTTGGGCTTTCTCTGCTAGAAATGAGTCTTGATCTGTGTTTGCTGATATTTTCACATTCAGACAGTTTCTGTTCAAATATAAAGGAAATTAATTTAAGTGTTTTTGTAAATGAAGAATGATTAATATCAGGTTTGTGCAGTGTGTGCAGCGCTCAACTTTAATCTTCTCTGTTTTAGCTCAGTTCATCAGAAGAGAGCAGAAGCAGAGCCCAGCTGTCTGTCTATGAAGAGTGACCAGTCTATGGGTGTACCAATAACATTTAAGAGTGAAAACACACGACCTGCTGTCAGGTAGATCATCTCTACACACACATGATCACACTGCAGCATTTATATGATCCTGTGTTTCTAGAAGATCAGATATTAACAAGTATTACATGTACATTAGACTTTAAAACTGAATGTCCACACACTCACATCTGATCATTAGTGAAGTACTGAAGTAGAAATAAGGGACTAAAGTCTCAATACTCAAACTGTTAGAGTTAGTAGAGTGAGTTTACAGGCTTATACAATAGTCAGCAAAGTGTGAAAAGAAAGAGTTTTAGACACTGTTAATAAACAAGTTGTGTGAGACAAACACACCACATTTCACCTGATAATTATGGTCAAAAGAGATTCTGATTTAAGATAAAAATGTATTCAGATTCTCTGATTATTATTATTTTAATAAAGTGCAGCAAAATGACAACGCTGTTACTGAACTCTGAGAGCAAACACTTGTATGATCTGGAGATTATCATGTGAATCAAAAACTATATTCAGTCAGAAAGTGAGCTGACAGAGGACAGAAGCAGAGCAAACACAGTCATTGTGAAGCAGTGAAAGATTCAGACAGCAGAGATGGAGATGCAAAACATTAAATACCTATATGATAATCAAAAACCTTCAGAACTACAGACAGCACAATGCAACACCCAATTTAATACTATTTTCCTAAATATTATTTTTATTATTATTTTGTTATTTGTATGCCGGTTCTAATGTAATTACTATTGAATGGGCATTATCAGTGGTTATCAGCTGATAGTTATGGTTCAGTAGGGACCTTCTGCATCTACTTGTAGGCTCAGTGGGCAGTTATCATCCATCCACATATACTAATAGATAATAGAGTAGATTCAGATCTGTTTTTACATTACTGTGAGGGTTGGGTTTAGCGTAGGGGTAGACATTAATAAAACACAATTTATGTGGATTTTATAAATAATGTAAATAATTATTCTTACTTAAAGCCATATGTGATCTATAGCTAATTAACCATGTGGATGGATGATAACAGCCTACTAGTAGAAGCAAAAGGCCCCTACTTGCCCATATCTATTAGCTGATAACCACTGATAATGCCCATTCAGTCGAGTTAAAAACATTCGAACCGGCATACAAATAACAAATAAATAATAATAATAAAAAATATTTAAATGAAGGAAAATAGTATTATAACTAACTTTACAGTGATCAGTGTGTGGTGTTTAGTTAAATCTCATTAAATCTGTGTATTGTGTCTCAGCTGGTTCAGAGAAAACACACATGGCTTCACTAGAGGATCTTTACACTCACACTCATTGGTTCTTTGTGTTGTTGTTGTTCCTGCAGTGTGGATGGAGATGATCAGACTGGAGACCTGCAGCAGGATTCACTCCAACCAGAACATGATGAACTTCAGAGAGTCAAAGAGCAGCACAAAACCAGCATGAAGAACAAGTATGAGAGATTATTTGAGGGAATCAACCATGGAGAGACTCAAACCCTCCTGAACAGGATCTACACACAGCTCTACATCATAGAAGGAGAGAGTGAAGGAGTGAATGAAGAACATGAGGTTTTACAGATGGAGAAAAGAGCCAGAACAAAACCCTCACAACACACTCCAGTCTACTGCAATGACATCTTTAAAGCCTCAGCTGGAGCAGGACATGAGGAGAAGATCAAGAAGGAGAAAGCCCAGATCAAGACTGTTCTCACTAAAGGCATCGCTGGAATCGGGAAAACCGTCTCTGTGCAGAAGTTCATTCTGGACTGGGCCGAGGGAAAAGACCATCAGGATGTAGATTTCATGTTTGTGCTTCCATTTCGAGAGCTGAACTTGATCAGAGATCATCAGTACAGTCTTCACAGACTTCTGCTGGACTTTCATCCTGAACTTGAAGATCTGGAGCCCAAGATTTATGAGCAGTGTAGAGTTGTGTTCATCTTTGATGGTCTGGATGAAAGCAGAATCACACTCAACTTTTCAGATGAGGAGAAAGTTTGTGCTGTGACTGAATCTTCATCAGTGGCTGTGTTGATGCGGAGCCTCCTGAAAGGAGATCTGCTTCCCTCTGCTCTCATCTGGATCACCTCCAGACCAGCAGCAGCCCATCAGATCCCCTCCAGATACATCAAGCGTCTGACAGAGATTCAGGGATTCACTGAGCCTCAGAAGGAGGAATATTTCAGGAAGAGAATCAGCGACGAGCATCAAGCCAGCAGAATCATCTCCCACATCAGAAGAGCAAGAAGCCTCCAGATCATGTGCCACATACCCGTCTTCTGCTGGATCTCCTCCACTGTGCTTCAGAAGCTCCTGGAAGAAGATGTGAGAGCAGAAATCCCTCAAACTCTGACTGAGATGTACATCCACTTCCTGCTGATTCAGATCAACATGAGGAAGCAGAAGTATGAAGAGAGAGATCCAAAGAATCTGCAGGGAGATCCAGAGAAACTGCAGTCCAACAGAGGAGTTATCAGCAAACTTAAAGTGGCTTTCAGACAGCTAAAGATCAACGTGAGGAAGCAGAAGTATGAAGAGAGAAATCCAAAGAATCTGCAGGGAGATCCAAAGAATCTGCAGTCCAACAGAGGAGTGATCCTCAAACTTGCTGAAGTGGCTTTCAGACAGCTGATGAAGGGCAATGTGATGTTCTATGAGGAGGACCTGATTGAGAGCGGCATAGACGTCACTGACGCCTCAGTGTATTCTGGGATCTGCACTGAGATCTTCAAGGAGGAATCTGTGATTCATCAGAGGAAAGTCTACAGCTTCATCCATCTCAGCTTTCAGGAGTTTCTGGCTGCTTTCTTTGTGTTTTACTGCCATTTAACAGAGAACAGAGAACCGCTGAGGGTGATTTATGATGAAGAATATTCAGATGATGAAGAATATGAATATTCATATGATCAATATCTACAGTCCAGCTCTGAGGAGTCTCTGTATGTTCTGCTCAGTTCAGCAGTAGATAAAGCTGTCAGGAGTAGTAATGGTCATCTGGATCTGTTCCTGCGGTTCCTGCTGGGCGTCTCACTGAAGTCCAATCAGAGACTCTTCCAGGATCTGCTGACACACACAGAGAAGAGCTCAGAGAACATCAGGAGAATCACACAGTACATTAAAGACATGATCAAGAGAGATAAACATCTCTCAGCTGAAAGATCCATCAATCTGTTCCTCTGTCTGCTGGAGGTGAAAGATCAGACTCTGGCCAGAGAGATTCAGGAGTTTGTGAAATCAGACAAACACTCAGAGGAGAAACTCTCTCCTGCTCACTGCTCAACAATCTCCTACATGATTGAGATGTCAGAGGAGCCGCTGGATGAGTTAGACTTTAATAAATTCAACACATCAGCTGAGGGAAGACGGAGACTGACAGCAGCTGTGAGAAACTGCAGAAGAGCTCTGTGAGTATTCATTGATTGATCACAGAAGACACACATCAGTCTGCACTGAAGACTCAGATCAGTTTAGTGAATCACTGCCCTGCTTTAACAGAAAATCTTTAGCTGGCCATATCGTCCCCCTGTGAGATCGCTGATACACCATATTACTGCATGGGGAAGCGGCGGCAGTGTTCTGTTTCCTTATTTGCTCATTTATTTCAGCATTTCTAAACGTATTTAACAAACTTTTTTTGACTTTTTACTCACACAAACAACATTTGTACTTATTTAATAATCTACTTCATTTGCTTTACAGTTTATCCTGGAAAATAACTCAAATCCCTGTAAATCCCTGTGCTCCTCCAGCTGAATAGGACATTTGTTGATGTGTATTTGCTCAAATCTAACACAGTGTTGCTCTTGGATAATTGTGTTTGTTTTCTGATCAGAGAAATAGTGTAATTTTAGACACAGTATTGCCGTCTCGCCGCAGACATGCCTCTAATATTACATTTACTGTAGACCTAAACACTAAACTTTACACTGAGCTCAGTAAAATGCTCTCTGATTAGTTATTAATAATCTGTTCAATAATTCATTACAGTCACATGAATGGGGGATACAGCTTTAGTTTAGTTTAATGTAGATTAAATCAATAAATAAATAGTATAATTTAAATGAAATAAATATTCGTGTTCTGAAAATGTCCATGTGTCTGGAGTAGGGATGCACCGATATGGATTTTTTGGCTGATACCGATAATTATTCAGACATGGGGACCGATAGCGATATATATAGGCAGATAATTATAGAGATTTTAAATTGTTATATATATATATATATATATTTTTTTTTTTCTCAGAGATGGGTTGCAGCTGGAAGGGCATCTGCTGCGTAAAATCTTGCTGGATAAGTTGGTTCATTCCGCTGTGACCCCGGATTAATAAAGGGACTAAGCCGACAAGAAAATGAATGAATGAATGTTATATTTTTATACAGCAAAGTTCATAAAAGATTGAACTGCTCTTATGAACTGAACAGTCTATACTCAAAGCAAAAAAGCTATAACTTCAAAATTGCGAGGTGATTATAGACCTATATTCACAATTTCACATAAATCAGCATGCAAAAAATGATTTCCTTTTCTTCATAGCAAATTAACATGCACGTTGATTGTTGCATAAAAATAATAGTTTAAATAACAAAATGGTATTTAATTAACAAGCAAGTTAAATATATTTAAATAAGATGAAAATGAAAGAGCTAAGGACTGAAACCAGCTCAAATGGTCATGAATAAAACATTTTACAGTGATGTACACATCTACAAATATGTCATGTCTGAAAAAGCCTTTATCAGAGGTGTTTTGACAGTTCAGAGCCACCGTACAAGCCAACAGCTAAATACAGAGAGTACGTTTAGAAAATGCGGCACAGATTCATCCTATTTGGTGTTTTGACATGTCACATGTAGGCGCTGCTTGTCAATCAGACAACGCTTCTGCGCTCGTTCTTGCCGTCAATCGCGGGAAAATGATGGATGAAAAGTTTATGATAAATCGCTGAGAGTTTTACTCAACTGTAGAGGCAGAGTTGCCATCAGAGTCAGATTTGATACAAAACCTGCATTGAGCTGACTTTATGACAAACACAGAGCAGAATATAAAGACAAAATGAGCGGCTAGTTAAGAGCCCCTTTGACTGGATTCACCTCTCGCCTCTCCCTCGTGCTACAGTGCTACAGTGTGTTTGTGTGTGCGTGGTGACAGCTCTCACGCAAGCTTGTTATAATCAATATGAGTATTCCGATCAAACTGAATACTATCTTACATCAACAACACATGACCAGCAACGCGTTGATAATAACAAATAATCAGATTACAAACAACCGTTATGTTTACACGTGTTGTAAAATGTGCGGGTCCTTCAACGGGACTGGGCTGCAGTTTGTGGTGTGTGTGAGACAGGAGAGAGAAAAGAGGAGTGTTTTTTTCGCAATGAGACCATTTTCTGTGATGTTTCCTCTTTGGTGGCTTATTTGTTGTACCACACTGAAAGTAATAAATATTTTGGACTAAGTTACATGTGTCCTCTGTAATTCACCAGCTGCAATGAAAAGAGTTCACCCCGAAACTAACATTATTCGGCCCTGGAGTAATAAGCGAATCTCCCCTGATATCTCTACACAACAAAGAGACAGAGCAGGAAAGGTTTACACGTGTCATATTTTTCCTGAGGCGATTTAAAGCAAAATACACAATGACACTCAATCAAGCATATCTACAATGATGAGGAACGTGGTTACTTACTGAGTTATTAACTCACAGCAATGCCACGTGAAGAAAGGACGGACTTTGAAGGAATAAACAGTGTGAGGAGAGATCCATTATAGTGCACTGGACAAGTCTGAACATGTTCTGCCCACGCGAGCGCGACACACAGGTCTGTACAATTACGTAATTTATCCGCTTAAATATATCAGCCTAATTAAGACATCGGATCAATAACGATAATTTAAAAAATAGCGTTTATCGGCCGATAAGGATATAGGCGCCGATATATCGTGCATCCCTAGTCTGGAGTGTGTCAGCAATTCCTGCAGTTCACTACAGCTTTGAGTGTGACTCCTAATCCAGTCCTCCATGGGTTAATACATTTGATTTCCAGTGATCATGTCTGTGTGATTTTGTTTTCAGCACATTCAACTGTGTAAAGAGCAAAGTATTTAATAAGAATATTTCATTCATTCAGATCTAGGATGTGTTATTTTAGTGTTCCCTTTATTGTTTGAGCAGTATATATATATATATATATATAGTTTATTTCCAGTGTTGCTTTTATCACTGTACACTGAACTCATGGACACTCAACACTGCTCATTTCTTACTGCTGATTGTGTTGCTCTTTGTCCTCTACACAGGCTACAGTGGTGTGAACTCACTGTTCAGTGCTGTGAGAGTTTGTCTTCAGCTCTACAATCCTCAAACTGTGTGCTGAGAGAGCTGGACCTGAGTAACAATGACCTGCAGGATTCAGGAGTGAAGCTTCTCTCTGATGGACTGAAGAGTCAACACTGTAAACTGGAGACACTGAGGTAAAATAAAACATTTCCATCAAATAAATGCTGCCACAAATGACTTTTCCATTGTGAAATGCAGTAAAGTCTGATGAGGTAATGAGCATATGCTGTGATGTGTTTTATTTCTGTTTATTTATTGTGAATATTTCATATTTAATGTGAAGTCAAATATGAGAAACCCTGTTTATATCAGATATAATATTGCTCTTTAGTGTCATTTCTGCTAAAATGATCATTGATTGGTGTTCTTTGGTGTTTTTGGGGCGTCTGTAAATGAGCTGTGTTTCTGCAGATGTTCAGCCCATCACTGAGTCTCTTTATTTACTGATGTTCATGTGTGTAAAGTTATATTCAGTCAGTTTTATATTCATTTCAGGAATATTATTGACTAATATGAAGATGTTGATGTGATTTATTTGCAATACAGTTTGTAAAATCATATTTTCTGTCTGTTAATATTATATGAGAGTCTTGCTTTCTTTAACAAATATGAGGATCTGAATGGATTTGAAATATCAGAAATATAAGAACAGAAATAGCAATAAATAAATCTGTCTGGCCGACTCATTTTGGTCAGAGATCTTCTCTTTATAAAGTTTATGTAATAATGAAATACAAATGTTTGATCTTCCTCCATGTGACCATTAAAGCAACTCTGAATAGTTAAAGGAGTCTTTTCCTTTTCCCTATGAGGAGAAATCACTCATTATAGACACTTCAATAATTACATCACACTCACACACAATAATACAGTGTCTTTTACTGTCCTCTACACAGGCTACAGTGCTGTAAACTCACTGTTCAGTGCTGTGAGAGTTTGTCTTCAGCTCTACAATCCTCAAACTGTGTGCTGAGAGAGCTGGACCTGAGTAACAATGACCTGCAGGATTCAGGAGTGAAGAAGCTCTCTGATGGACTGAAGAATCAACACTGTAAACTGGACACACTGAGGTAAATGATTCTCCACTCTACAACATTAAAAGTGTTTTGATTGAGATGGAAATGTCCAGATATATTTAAGAGCATTAGTGGAGAAACTACAAAATGCTGCTTCTCAAATGAAAGTTGCTCTTTTTTTTAATCCGTTCAGGAAATTGTGTATTTTAATGATTATTTTATTTAATTACCTCTAAATCTTTATTTATATTTTATATTTTAATGATTATATTTATAGTTTATCTGTGAATTGGTTTATTGGTGCAGGTTTGACAGGCTCTGATCATTTGCATTTTGCAGGTTCATAAATATATAAAGTCTCATGGTCCTCTTATCTAAACTCAAATTTAGTAGTTTTCTTACATTTCAAAATATTCAACAATATATTAGATGACATTTAATATTCAGTTTTAATAAATAACAATAGTCAATAATTCTAACTGACACTAATTCCAGTAGTTTTGTCATATTATTAACCTCATAGTTTGTTTTTACATCAGATAAATGACTGAAATCACACTGTTAATGTAATCTGTGTTCTTCTTTCTCAGATTGGCCACATGTAAACTCACTGTTCAGTGCTGTGAGAGTTTGTCTTCAGCTCTACAATCCTCAAACTGTGTGCTGAGAGAGCTGGACCTGAGTAACAATGACCTGCAGGATTCAGGAGTGAAGCTTCTCTCTGATGGACTGAAGAGTCAACACTGTAAACTGGAGACACTGAGGTAAATGATTCTCCACTCTACAGATACAGTTCCATATTGGGTTACCTGATGTGGATCCCCATTCAGTGGATTGGCAGAAGAAAAACACAAAACATTTACAGGGTTGTGATTTTAATCATAGCTTTAATAATGAATGTTTGTAAAAATATATTCAAATCTTTTCTAAGTAAACTGCAAAATGTCCAGACTCAAGACGTTTTTTTCCTGTAGATTGTTAGATGGATGGATTATAATTATGTATTGCATTAAACAACTTTACAAAAAATTACACAGTAATATTGATTATTATTTTTTTTTCTCAGACTGGTCATGTGTAATCTCACTGTTCAGTGCTGTGAGAGTTTGTCTTCAGCTCTACAATGCTCAAACTGTGTGCTGAGAGAGCTGGACCTGAGTAACAATGACCTGCAGGATTCAGGAGTGAAGAAGCTCTCTGATGGACTGAAGAGTCGACACTGTAAACTGGACACACTGAGGTAAATGATTCTCCACTCAACAGATACAGTTTCATATTGGGTTACCAAATGTGGATCCCATTCAGTGGATTGACAGAAGAAACAAAACACATACTACATCAGTGTATTTTATTGTATTTTATGTAGATTATTTTATCTAATTACCTCTAAAATCTTTATTTATATTTTATATTTTAATGATTATATTTATAGTTTATCTGTGAATTGGTTTATTGGAGCAGGTTTGACAGGCTCTGATCATTTGCATTTTGCAGGTTGTGCTGATTCGCCTTTATTTAATCACCCTAATTAAACAAAGTTAAAATCAGGATCCTCCCTTTGCTATATTTCTTAGCGAGAGTTTAGTTAAAGGATCGTCTTTAAAGAACGTATTTTGCAAAATAATAAATTAAAGCATACTTTACCACACAGGGTAACATTGATGGGTTCTGGAAAATGAATTCAATGTCCACTCCAGTGAAGAAAAGTAATAAAATACACTTTTATTAATAAAATAAAATCCAGTGAAAAAGTAGAATAAACAAAAGACAAATTACAGAAACAAAAGTCATTACTTTATTCTCCGTTGAGAATAAAGGGCCTACCACTCTCAGTATACAGAAGTCAGAAAGCGCAAAGCTGAAGAGTACATGTCAGCTTTTATACTCAGTGTCTCAGTGACAGTATTCATAAATCTACCCTAAACACAGGTGCACAGACTACTTAAATCATACATTCAAGGAGCATGCTAAATCACTTGAACAGTAAAAAGACAGATACATAGTCATCAAGAGTACATTGTATCATATAAATGAACATTTAGGCTGTTTAATATAAGCCTTGATTTATAATGTGCTATATAGTTATGCACTCAAATTCAGGTGCGTGATCTCGGTAGAGAGTTCAGCAAAAGTACAAGTTGGGAGTTCATTCAGAGTTCGACTACTAGCAAGAGGGTCATCTGAAGTAGCTAGGGGTTCACAGAGAGTTCGTCCAGCTGATTTGTTTGCTCGCCGCGCCCTCTGCCAGAGACGCCTTTCCTTTCTCTTACGTTTCACTTCATCATTAAGAGTTGTGCTTTAACGCATAGGAATATCAGAATACATCAGTGATTTTTTTGTGTCTCACATGATTAATGTCATTTGACCCATCAATCATTACAAAGTTCATAAATATATAAAGTCTCGTGGTCCTCCTATCTGAACTCAAATTTAGCAGTTTTCTTATATTTCAAAGTATTCAAGAATATATTAGATGACATTTAATATTCGGTTTTATTAAATAACAATAGTCAATAATTCTAATTGACACAAACTCCAATAGTTTTTGTCACCATCCTGCAGTTTGTCTCCATTCCCCTAGAGGTCCCCGTGTTTCCCCTCTGTATTTGTTGTTCCTCATGTGTTCTTGTTTACTTAATTTAGATCACCTGTGACTTGTTCCAGCCAGTGTATTTAAGTTGTCACTTTGTCTGTGTTCCTCACTCGGTGTTTGAGTCATCTCTTGTGAACTTGCCTTGCGTTTCCCTTGATCTCCTGAGCTACGTCTAGTAAGAGTGTTTTATTTTCCTTGTTGCTGACTGCATTAATTATCTGTTTGTTTTCTCCCCTCGTGGAGTTTTCTTTACATGTTTATTATACTGTTAGAGTATTTTGTATACCTCATTCTGAGAAGAACCTAAGTTGTCTGTTTTGCTACCTCATTTTTGAGAAGAACCTAAGTTGATATTTTTTTTTCACAACTTCCTCTGTGGCTTAGTGGTATACACATCGGTTTCCACACCAGAGACCCGGGTTCAAGGCCTGGTCGTGACAGAAACACCGAGTCAGACATGGACCCAGAGGCACTCAGTACCAAAGATCTGTTGGCAGTGATTGGCAGTCATGAAGCTTCGTTCCAGCGTCATGAAGAGGTTCTCCGTCGTCAAGAGGAGGTGATGACAAAACACTCAGAGCTCCTTGCTGATGTCACGTCGTCCATTCGGCAATTCTTTCAAAGCCTTCCTGGGGTTTCTTCTCCTGCTTCTCCTGCTGCACCACCCCTAAGTACCAACAGTCCTCCCATAGCTCCAGTAGCTGCTGCAGAGCCCAGACTTCCACCCCCCAAGCCATTCTCAGGAGATCCTAGTTCCTGTCAGGGATTTCTCACCCAGTGCTCTCTCACTTTTGAGCTTCAGCCCTCAAGTTTTCCCACTGACCGCTCAAAGATCGCTTATATTATCACCCTTCTGACTGACAAGGCATTGTCTTGGGCCTCTGCGGCATGGGAGTCCCAGCCTAGTTATTGCCAGTCATACACAGCCTTTGAGAAGGAATTCAAGAAGGTGTTCAATCACCCAGTTAGTGGACAGGAGGCTTCCAAACGTCTCCTTACTCTCCGTCAAGGTCCTCGCAGCGCTGCAGACTTCGCCATTGAATTTCGAACTATTGCAGCAGGTAGTGGATGAAATGACGAGGCCTTAAGAGTCTGCTTTCTGGGCGGATTAGCTGAATCCATTCAAGATGAGATGGCCACCCGGGAACCAGCCAAAGACCTAGAATCCCTTATTGATATGGCCATTCGCCTTGATATTCGCTTGAGAGAACGGAGAATGACTCGAGGCAGAGCATCCCAGTCCCAAACTCCTGTTCACAAACCTGCATCTCCAGTTCATGCTCCACCAGTCAGACTTCCCCCAGTCAATGAACAAGCTCCCGAGCCTCCAGAAGATATGCAGCTAGGTCGTTCCAGACTCTCTCCCAGTGAAAGGGACAGACGGATGAGGGAGCGACGATGCCTTTACTGTGGTATGTCTGGTCATTTTCGATCCACTTGTCCAGAACTGTCGGGAAACGAGGGTCCCCACCGAGTTACAGGAGGACTGTGATGGGGAAAATAAGAGTTCCTCCTGCCAACACCGTTCTAGCTCTCAAAGCTATTTTGTCCTGGGAGAGTCATCAGTTCCCAGTCCAGGCAATGATCGATTCAGGGGCCGCAGGTAATTTCATAGATCTCTCCTTGGCCAAGAAACTTAAGATTCCTACCCACCTTCTCCCTCATCCCCAGTCAGTAACTGCTTTGGATGGTAGACCCCTTGAACCCGGCAAAGTAACTGAGGCCACTCAGTCCCTGAAGCTTACCATTGCTAAACACCAGCAGGAGGAGACTTTCTACCTTATTGGATCTCCCGAGTATCCGGTCATTCTAGGTCATCCCTGGTTGCACAGACATAATCCCCATATCAACTGGTCTACTGGTTCCATTCTAGATTGGAGTCCTTCATGTCACTTCACCTGTTTTACCCAGAGCCTCTCTGCCCCTCATCCCGAGCCTCAAGATTCTGTAGATCTGTCTCAAGTTCCCGCTGTCTATCATAAGTTTAGGGCAGTATTCAGTAAGTCTCGAGCCACCTCTTTGCCACCTCACCACCCATACGACTGTGCAATTGACCTTCTCCCCGGTTCCTCCCCTCCTAGAGGCAGAGTCTTCTCTCTATCTCCCCCTGAACAGGCTGCTATGAATGCTTACATCCAAGAGTCCCTGGCAACTGGCATCATCCGAGCCTCCACTTCCCCTGCTGGTGCTGGCTTCTTCTTTGTGGGGAAGAAGGATGGGGGGCTTAGGCCTTGTATCGATTACCGAGGTCTTAACAAGATAACCATTCGGAATCGATATCCCCTGCCTCTTATGGCTACTGCCTTTGAGCTGCTGCAGGGAGCTTCCATTTTTACCAAGCTCGACCTTCGCAATGCCTACCATCTGGTGCGGATACGGCAAGGAGATGAATGAAAGACTGCTTTTAACACCCCCACAGGCCACTATGAATACCTGGTGATGCCTTTCGGCCTTACCAATGCCCCTGCCGTGTTCCAGGCACTTATCAACGACGTCCTCCGAGACATGTTAAATATATTTGTATTCGTTTATCTGGACGATATACTTATATTTTCCAAGTCCATGGAGGAGCACGAGGGCCATGTCAGCAGGGTTCTCCAAAGACTCCTTAAAAATCATCTCTTTGTCAAGCCAGAAAAATGTGAGTTTCATGTTTCCCTGACTAAGTTTCTTGGGTACATTGTCACCCCTGGTCACCTGGAGATGGACCCTAGTAAGATTAAAGCTGTTCTCAACTGGCCTATTCCAACCACAGTAAAAGAGGTGCAACGGTTTGTGGGCTTTGCAAACTTTTACAGGAAGTTTATCAGGAATTTCAGCTCAGTTGTGGCTCCCTTGACAGCACTGACAAAGGGAGGAGGAGTCAAGATTGAATGGGGCCCTAAAGCAGCGGCTGCCTTCCAGGATCTCAAGGATCGATTCACCTCAGCTCCCATACTCTCTATCCCTAATCCAGACATACCCTTTATGGTAGAGGTGGATGCCTCAGATGTGGGTGTAGGAGCCATTTTATCACAAAGGAATGAGGATGGAAAACTACACCCCTGTGCTTTCATGTCACGTCGCCTGTCCAATGCTGAGCGCAACTACCACGTGGGGGACCGAGAGCTGCTTGCTGTTAAGTTGGCCTTGGAAGAATGGCGTCATTGGCTTGAGGGCGCTCGACATCCTTTCCAGGTACTTACAGACCATAAGAACCTAGAATATCTCCAGCAGGCCAAGCAACTGAACCCTCGGCAGGCTCGATGGTCTCTGTTTTTTAACAGATTTCAGTTCATCCTGACTTATAGACCCGGTTCCAAGAACCTTAAGCCTTATGCCTTGTCCCGAGCCTACTCTCCAGAGACACATGAAAAACCTGTTTCTTCTATTATTCCTAGTTCAAGGATTGTTGCCCCCCTCAGATGGGATCTGGAACAAGTGGTCCGTAAGGCTCAAACCAAAGAACCTGATCCAGGGAATGGACCGTTGGGGGCTCTATATGTCCCTCGAGCAGTGCGAGCTCAGGTCTTGCAGTGGGGTCATGAGTCTGTATTGACCTGCCACCCAGGTAGTTCCCGTACTTTAGAATTCCTCCGACGTCGCTTTTGGTGGCCTTCCATAAAGGAAGATGTTAAAGGTTATGTGGAGGCCTGCCAAGTATGTTGTCAGGGAAAATCATCACACCAGCGACCTCAGGGACTGCTCCATCCCTTACCTGTTCCCCACAGGCCTTGGTCACACCTTTCCCTGGATTTCATTACAGGACTTCCACTCTCCCAGGGCAACACGGTCATATTGGTTGTGGTGGACCGATTTTCCAAGGCTGCCCGATTCATTCCTCTGCCCAAGTTGCCATCGGCTAAAGAGACTGCTGAGCTCATAATAAGCCATGTTTTCAGAGTCTTTGGCATTCCCCAAGACATTGTTTCTGACCGAGGTCCACAATTTCTGTCCAGATTCTGGGGGGCTTTTTGCAGACTCTTCGGAACCACTGCCAGCCTATCATCCGGGTTCCATCCTGAGTCTAATGGTCAGACAGAACGAGTTAACCAAGATTTGGAAACCACTCTACGGTGCATGGCAGCCAATAACCCCACCACTTGGTCATCTTACATAATGTGGGCTGAATATGCCCACAACACCCTCAAGTCCTCAGCCACCGGACTTTCCCCTTTTGAATGCCAATTTGGTTATACCCCTCCATTGTTTCCTGAGAAAGAGGTCCAGGTGGGAGTTCCCTCAGCCCAGCACTTTGTTCGACGCTGTCGACGAACCTGGAGGAGAGCTAGAAGCGCTCTCCTTCGAACCTCCCTGAGATACCAACATCAGGCTAATCGCCGTCGTCGAAGGCCTCCTACTTTCCGGGTTGGCCAGAGAGTCTGGTTGGCAACTAAGAACCTTCCACTCCGGGTTGAGTCGAGAAAATTGTCCCAGAGGTTCATCGGGCCATTTAGAATAGCCAGGAAAGTTAACCCTGTTTCTTATCGTTTGTATCTTCCTCGTTCACTTAGAATTAATCCCACATTTCATGTCTCTTTATTAAAACCTGTCTTGTCTTCTCCCTTTGCCCCCCCTCGCAGACCCCCTCCACCTCCCAGGATCATTGACGGCCAGCCAGCCTACACGGTCCACCGGATACTGGACTCCAGGAGGGTCCAGAACTCACTTCAGTATCTGGTTGACTGGGAGGGCTACGGGCCAGAGGAGCGCTCCTGGATTCCTGCCAAAGACATCCTGGACCCTAGTTTAATCCGGGAGTTTCATACCCAGAGGCCAGGGTGTACTGGTAGGAACGTCAGGAGCCGTTCCTAAAGGAGGGGGTCCTGTCACCATCCTGCAGTTTGTCTCCATTCCCCTAGAGGTCCCCGTGTTTCCCCTCTGTATTTGTTCTTCCTCATGTGTTCTTGTTTACTTAATTTAGATCACCTGTGACTTGTTCCAGCCAGTGTATTTAAGTTGTCACTTTGTCTGTGTTCCTCACTCGGTGTTTGAGTCATCTCTTGTGAACTTGCCTTGCGTTTCCCTTGATCTCCTGAGCTACGTCTAGTAAGAGTGTTTTACTTTCCTTGTTGCTGACTGCATTAATTATCTGTTTGTTTTCTCCCCTCGTGGAGTTTTCTTTACATGTTTATTATACTGTTAGAGTATTTTGTATACCTCATTCTGAGAAGAACCTAAGTTGTCTGTTTTGCTACCTCATTTTTGAGAAGAACCTAAGTTGATATTTTTTTTAATAAATGCTTGTTTTCTGGATTCCCTCTTGGAGTGTTTTCGTTTGGGTCCAACACAACTTCCTCTGTGGCTTAGTGGTATACACATCGGTTTCCACACCAGAGACCCGGGTTCAAGGCCTGGTCGTGACAGTTTTGTCATATTATTAACCTCATAGTTTGTTTTTACATCAGATAAATGACTGAAATCACACTGTTAATGTAATCTGTGTTCTTCTTTCTCAGATTGGCCATGTGTAAACTCACTGTTCAGTGCTGTGAGAGTTTGTGTTCAGCTCTACAATCCTCAAACTGTGTGCTGAGAGAGCTGGACCTGAGTAACAATGACCTGCAGGATTCAGGAGTGAAGAAGCTCTCTGATGGACTGAAGATTCAACACTGTAAACTGGACACACTGAGGTAAATGATTCTCCACTCAACAGATACAGTTTCATATTGGGTTACCTGATGTGGAGCCCCATTCAGTGGATTGACAGAAGAAAAAAACAAAACATTTACAGGGTTGTGATTTTAATCATAGCTTTAATAATGTATGTTCATCTATAAATATATTTAAAAGCTTTACTTAGTCTATTATGAAATGTTGCACTTTCAGAGCTTCTCTTTTTCCAATATACCCAAATGTGACTTAAAGTTAAAGGAATCAGTTTATTTTAAGGATCTTTATAATGAATTACCTCTGAATTATTTATTCATATTTTATATTTTTATATTTATATCTGTTGTGTCCTGGTGAAGTTTAGACATGCTCTGCTGTTTGTTCAGTTTGCAGTTTCTTCTAAACATATAAAAGTCTCACGACACTCTTAATATTATCTAAACCAGTGGTCCACAACCTTTTTCTAACTGCGGACCGGTCAACGTGAATCCACTGTGTACTCATATGGAACTTTATTAGCACATTGCTCCAACATTACAATGCTATTATAACATTAGGAAGTAATAACTTTAACAACAATATAACATATTATAACATCAGTAACGCTAAATCAAT
This sequence comes from Danio rerio, assembly GCF_052040795.2. Lineage (NCBI taxonomy): Eukaryota > Metazoa > Chordata > Actinopteri > Cypriniformes > Danionidae > Danio > Danio rerio. The sequence goes on from NC_141024.2 coordinate 55,098,029, forward strand.
GGGAGCCCTGAGCTTGTTTCTTTGCAACGAGATGGACCATAGAAGGAAGATTGCTGGAAAGAGCGCGTGCACGTCTAGAACGTGAAGTTTATTCATAAACTAATTTCGAGAGGATCACGTGCTTATGATTGACACGGCTGGCCCCGAGTCAAGCTAATGTACGAACCACCAATCAGACTACTCCTAACCAAGTATAAATAACCAAACACCTTACCTTTAGTCATCTTCGTCTTGAAGAATAGCCAATCGCTGTAACTTTCAAGCAGAAATCTCCGAGGAGAACATCCTTAAACTGCACAGCTCCTATCGCTTCTTCTACCCGACATCCAGCGCACTATCACTCAGCAGAACAGACCAACAAGTCCGCGGCTTCAAACACAGGGCCGCTGGCCTCCACGCAATGCCGCCGCTCTCCCAAAGCCTGGGACTAGCCCCCATCGGAGCGCGCAAGCTTCCAGCGCCCAGTATTGGCTGTATTCCACCGTGCATCCTGATACAGCGGTCGATAATGCTCCGCTTGCGGCACGTAAAACTTCGGGCAATTCAGCTTGTTTTGTCGCAATACCGGCCTTGCCAGTCAAAGATCCCGCGCGTTAATACCAAGCACACGCGCACTGCTTTTGCTTTATTTAGTCATGTTCAACCGTGGCGTTACAAGGCAGACCAAACATTCAAACGACGATCAATACGCTGCACGTAGACCATTCCCATAGCTGACAGCACTTGCTATAGTGTCAAGCAGTCATATACGGACAAACGTAAGCCGTTATTATGATTAGGCAGACTTAAAACATTTACTCAGTACTTCATGCCGAAGCCTAATTCCACGCACTCCGATTCTAATCTAGACATCCACTTCCATTAGAAACCATCATATTAGATCTGAATTCTTTACAAACCAGCTCACTGACTGATGTTTCATTTTAAGTAAACACTATGCATCAGTCTAATTAAACTACACAATGACTATATGGCAAGCCATGTTTACATTAATCCAAATCCATTACGTATGGCAAGCCCCATTTGCCTGTATACTCTTAACTAATACAAATTAGCATTAGATATTATATGCTGTCATATATTTTACAGCATTTAAATATCCCGATAGCTACTTGCTATTTGATTAGCCATTATTATGCTCACACAGAATCTGCACGCACGAAATTCTTAGCCCATCACTGTTTCTGTTTATTTACTTTTGAATGTGTGTAATTTCATATTCATCTAGTTGGTAAATTAACTTCAGTAATATTATTGAATAATTTAAAATGTTTACATAATCTATAGTTCGTAAAGTTTTATTTTCTGCCTTTCTAGTAGATATATTATATTACTACCAAATAAGTGGATATAACGGGATTTCCATCGTAAGACTAAAAAGTAATAAAGATATCACTGTTATTTAATCTATCAAAGTTTAGTTCCGATACTCATAAAATCGTTACTCATAAATCTGCAGTTTTTTCCAAAAAAGTCAGGAGATTCTGTCTAGCCCTAGTCATTAGCACTACTTTCATCACTGATACTTAATCATTATGATGGCACGAGAAACCTACATTCTGTCATGCTGTTAGCTAAATTAACAGAAAGTCGTCTTTGTTGTATATAACACTGGCCACACTTTCGGTCATCAAATAAATAATCTAAGCATTATATTTTCTATGATATGGCAAGCTATTTTTCACTAGTCCAAGTCCAGTTTTTACTGTCGTAGAGACATTCGGCTTGATTTCAGCATTCACACAAGAAGCTGCGGTGTATCACCACGCTAAGCTGTCAATTAGATCCATAGCAACAACAAACTAACCTAGTAATAACTTACGAACTGTTCTACTTCAGCATCAGAACAGCATTGTCTCGTCTGACATATGCTAGTAACGTGATGCCTTGTATGCTACAGTTGGCAACAGCGAATTGCCACGCAATGATCTGCTTAACGCTACCACATGCTAGAAACACTTGCTAAGCATAGGGTTTGACCAACATGTAAACAAGGCTCGCCAGTTAACTATCCAGGGAACCCCAGCAACCGCCCAGGAATCACTCAGAACACCCTAGCGAGCACCTAGCAACGCTTAGCAACACCTTAGCATCAATGCTATTCATGCCAACTGCCTCAGAGCCCCAGTGCAGTCACGCTGGCTCTCTCAAGCCAATATCAAGTCTGTCAAGAACTTGGGTTCTAGCTATTTTCATCACACATATTATTTAATCTATGTCATAATAGGGACTTCATGAAATCTATAAGTCACATTTACCTCCACTGAAATATTACTGTTGGCTGAAACCACTAACTGAACATACAGCCATCGTTACAGAGATTGGTTGCTGCTCGATTTTCTCAAAGAAGCCATGCCCCCAGCCGCACTGCCCGCAGACTCTGCCTCCAATAACCCTGGACCACCCTCTCCTCCTTCAACAATCAATCTTCAGGACCTTATTAAGTTATTCTCAGCATCCATGGCTGATCTATGCATCCTAAGAGCTTGCATGCGAGGCAATACAGAGGGAGAGTGACTTAAAGACGGAAATCAAAACACCTTGCCAACTCTTCATGTATATACAGAAACTCTGGCAGCTGGCCCCGAAGCGGAGTCCAACCCTACTCATGCCCCTCCCTATTCAGGACTGACATGGTCGCAAACCACCCAACTACTACCTCTGGGAAACCTCCATCACCCCCAAATACCCTCTGACCATATTCCACAGCATGGAACGCTTCCAAAGACCATCACACATTTTTAAAGTTTACCCCATTCATTTCTAATCTCCACACTGCAAATATCCAAGTCAGTTCTACTAATACCTACTCTCTGGTGCCCTGGGATGACTAAAACTTCCAACCCCCACAAGCCTTTACGCAGACGACGCTAATCATCTCATAACATGAGGTAAAGGATAAGGTCGTCGAAGATAAAGGTCGTCCTCCGCCTTCAGGTTTTCCACAAACCCCCTTTCCAGCCATTCATCTAGAATCTGAGCATTGTCCCTGCAGCCCACTGGGCTTTCACAGCAATCCAGACTCATGGCATCAGCCTCAGCCATTACTACATCCACACTGTCCAAAGACCCTCACCAGCCACCACTCAACCATTGGTAGCCAAATGAATCAGCATGCCTAATGCAGAGCAATACCCACGCTCCTCCCTCCCTGCATGGACTCGACTCCGCTTCTCCCCTCAGCAAAGCACCACTATGACCTGCTCCTCGCTCCAAGCGAACAAACTCTGCTTACTCTCCCCTTTTCTTTTCCTTTAGCTTTCATCCCTGCTAGCACTACCCTGTGTCGCTAACTCCTGCAGGAGTGACACCCCAAGTGCCGACTCCCGCAGGAGCCATGCCCACTCCAGCCACCCCTTCACCTTTTACTCCCACCGCAAGTCACCACCACTCTCTCTTTCCCTCCTCTCACAGGATCCCGGCTCCCGCAGCTCTGACTCCAGCAGGAGTTACCTTAAGCTTCGACTCCCACAGCAGTCAACCACTGCCCAATAGCTTAACCTTTCTTTCTTCCAGCATCGAGTGCTCTGCTCTCTTCCAGCGTTGAGTCTCTCCGCCCCTACCCTTCCTTCCAGTGTCGAGTGCTCTGCTCCCTCCGAGCGTTAGAGTCTCTTCACCCCCCTTTTCTGTCCCAGCGTCGAGTGCTCCGCTGCTTCTTAAGCGGCGAGTCTCTCCGCCCCACTTTTATGTCTCCCGGTGGCGGAGGTTGCGCGCCTGCCAAGCACCGAGTTCCTCCGCCGTCCCCCTCTTTTCCCTTTCAGCGTTTAACTCTTTGCTACCCTCGTCTTCCTTCTAGCGCAAATCTTGCTTCTCTATATTCCTTCCGCATAGGCCCTACCCACCTGCTCGGACCGCCGCAGGGGTAATCCCCCCGAGCAGGAGCCCCAAAACCTCCCTGCAGGAGTCCCCACCACCCATCCCCTTTCCCGACTCCTGCAGGAACTTGGCCCAGCAGCTCTGATCCCGAGCTTCGACTCCCGCGGAGTCTGTCACCGCCCCCCCCCCCCCCCCCCCCCTACCCACTAGATAATTTTCTATCTTCCTTCTAGCACCAAGCACTCTGCTGTCTCCCAGCATCGAGTTTCTCTGCCCATACCCTTCTTTCTGGTGTCGAGCGCTCCGCGCCCTTCGAGCGTCGGAGTCTCTCCACCCCCCCCTTCTCTGTCCCAGCGTCGAGTGCCCCGCTTACTCTTAGTGGGAGTCTCTCCGCCCCACTTTATGCCTATCTCTCAGTGTTGAGTGCTCCGCTCTCTCCAGCGCCAAGCCTCTCCACCTCCCTTCGATTTTCTTTTCCTTATCAGCACCAAGTCTCTCCGCTACCTCCGCTTCCTTCTAGCACACCTGGCTCCTCTATGTTCCTTCCGCATAGGCCCTCACTCACCAGCTCTGACTCCCGCTGGAGTTACCCCGGAGCACGATTCTGGCCACGGCCCCTCCCCGCAGGAGTCACTATTGCCCCCTCCCGCTCCCGACTCCAGTGGGGACAAAAAAAAAAACTGGCCCAGCAGCTCTGACCCCGAGCTTCGACTCCCACGGAGTCTGTCACCGCCCACCCCCGCCCCTTAGAATTTTTCTTTCTTCCTTCCAGCATCGAGTGCTCCGCTACCTTCTAGCACCGAGTCTCTCCACCTTTTACCTTCCTTCCGGTGTTGAGTGCTCCGCTCTCCCAGAGCGCTCAAGTCTCTCCGCCTCCTTTCTGTCCCAGCGTCGAGTACTCCGCTCCTTCTTAGCGTCGAGTTTCTCCGCCCCACTTTTTCTCTACCCTGCGGCGTCGAGGGCTCCGCTTCCTCCAAGCACTGAAGTCTCTCCGCCCCCTCTCCTTTTCTTATTCTTTTCAGTGACGAATACCGCCACTACTCCCTCTAGCTCTACCCCTCTATCTTCCTTCTGCTTAGGCCATCACTCCCAGCTGTGACTCCGCAGAGTCTCCCAAGCTTCCCTGCCCAGACTCCCACGGAGTCTATGCTTACCCACGCTCCCGCAGGAGCCCCTCTCTTTCTCCTACTCTTCCCTAACTGTATATCCAGCAGCCGGATATAGCATTGGTATCAGCGGCTCTGGGGGGGTTCTTCAATACGCGGCTGCTGTCCCGAGCATAAAGCACTTTGGGGGGTTCTCGAGATCTACCCGAGCTCAAACTCCCCTCTCGCCCTGCAACGGGAGGGAGCCCCGGGCTCGAGGCTCTCATGAGCTCGGGGCTCTCTCCCGGGACAGCATGCCAAACTAGCTTATTACCAATCATCAGCTAAGTGTGAACTCTTGAAGTGAAGTTTATTCATAAACTAATTTCGAGAGGATCACGTGCTTATGATTGACACGGCTGGCCCCGAGTCAAGCTAATGTACGAACCACCAATCAGACTACTCCTAACCAAGTATAAATAACCAAACACCTTACCTTTAGTCATCTTCGTCTTGAAGAATCCCCCCTTCCACCCCTTCGCCTCCTCTTTTGTCTACAGGGCAGCACGGCGGCCCAGTGGCTAGCACTGCAGCCTCACAGCAAAAATGCCTCCGGTTCGGGCATCTACCCAAACGGTCAGCATTTTCGTGTGGAGTTCATGTTCTCCCCGTGCTTGCGTGGGTTTTCCCCGGGTCCTCCGGTTTCCTCCCACACTCCCAAAAACATGACACTTAAGTAAATTGACTAATCCAAATTAGCACCAAATTTGATTCAATTCTGTCAGCAACGCATCACCTTAGCAACCCTCACGCAGCAGGAGGGAGGGGGGTTCTCGAGATCTACCCGAGCTCAAACTCCCCTCTCGCCCTGCAACGGGAGGGAGCCCCGGGCTCGAGGCTCTCATGAGCTCGGGGCTCTCTCCCGGGACAGCATGCCAAACTAGCTTATTACCAATCATCAGCTAAGTGTGAACTCTTGAAGTGCTGACGAGAGACGTCTGCTTTAGCCAATCAGAACAGTCAGACGCATTCACGTCCGTGCGGTTTATGAGAATAAAAGCCTTTGAATATTTTTCCAGACACATTTAGCTGCTAGAAATTAGTCACATAACGTTTATATGTTCACTTTAATGCCAACCGTATAAATAATTATCGATAAGATGCTTATGATAAGCCGTTGTTTGTTTACCCTCAAGCTTTGCATGTGCCTGTGAAACAGCCCGTGGGCGCCAGCACACACACATACAGTATCATGTACATCTCGACATGCGAAAGTGTTTCTCAAACTCCTTTAACAGTGAAGACTGGTGATCGTGCAGCAGCTTGGTGAGTGAGGGCGCAGGCTCAGTCTCACACAAAATCCACGCTAATGTTTAAAACACGTCCGATATGCCTCTGTTCACGCGCCGTCCCCACAAATCCAGTTTAAATGCAGCTTCTTTATTTGCCAACTTAAAGATAATTCATTCTTGTTCAGCCCGGTACTGATTGATCCACGCACCAGCACCCGCCAGGGGGTTGAAGACCACTGATCTAAACCACTACAATAATATGAAGACACACTATAAGCCTGTATTCAGCAGTTTACTGTAAGAGACCTGGTGAACTGATGTATTTACTACACATGCATCTGAAAATAACCCTGATTACTCATTCACATGAAGCAATATATTGACTGAAGATCTTCTGTCAGAAAGGCTGTGTGTGAAGGAGAGTCAGCGCTCATGATTATTGATCAGGTGTTTCTCAGCTGACAGAATAAAAGTCCCCTAATGCTCCATCAGTGTGAATGTGACTGTCAGGCTGGTGAAAGAGACATTAAGAGAGCGGGTTTGTGTTTGTTTTAGTTTATTTACATCATCGTCCACAATATAATATACAAATGAAGATCAGGTCATGTTCTGTTGCTCTTTATACAGTAAAGTTTGATCTACAAGCTGAAGTTTGTGACTGTCAGGGCTGTAGTACTCGTCCAGACTCAAGACGTTTCTTTCTATAGTCTAGGACTCTCTAATATTCAGACATGAACTTGGTCCAGCACTAGCCATTGGTTGAGTGTGTTTGTCTGGAAAACAGGAAACATCACTGTTAAATCCACTGTGAGTCTAGAATGGGCACTGACACTCTCGTGTGATAAGCTCGTCTGCGGCTGCGTCTTATTTCTCCTCCTTCATATGAGTGCCCTGTTCAAGTGCGCTTCAGTCACTGTCATTCAGACACATGTCAAAATGCTTTTGTAAACAACCTGTTATTCTTTACACCGATTAAAAAACGGCTACTATAATATAGAAAATCTTTTCTAAATGTAGAACTAAATACATTGATTTGCATTGAAATATATGATGAATACACTTGACACATGAAAGTGTAGCTGCGCAGCTCACAACAAATGTGGAAGGTTATTGCGTGTCATATTTAACAAGCCGTTTACTGCTAATTTGATGTAATTTTGCTCACATGGATAATTGAATATTAATCAGATGATGTCATTACGCAGCTGTGCCGTCAGCCAATCGTTGCATTGCTGATGATGATTTCGAGGATCGATAGATCTGTCCTTCACAACACAAGCAGCGATCTCAGATCAGTTTATCCAGACATTCTAATCTGATTCGCGAACTCGTTTGAAGAACCAAATTAGCGAGAGATCAGTTATCGGGATGAAAAGATCCAGGATCTGCCAAATAATCTTAGATCATTTAAGCGAGGTACGAAGAACGGACCCCAGCTCAGCATCTGTCTGTTGCTCTGTCCCGCCTGGGTGTTTTGGTCATTCAGAGGAGTTCACCAGCGTTTCTTTTACAGCGTGTGTGTGTGTGTGTGTGTGCGTGTGTGTGTGTGTGTGTGTGGACATGTCTCATGACAGATGTGAGGGGAGAGACCAGATTATCAGACATCAGGATATCTTTAAAGGCGATTATTAATAAATATTGTCTGACATCTCTCAGTGTAGCAGCCCTTCAGCTTTCAATAAATAGGCAGAGAGTTTTGACGGGTGCATTTAAAATGGTTTACTTAGATGCCATAAAGTTCATCACATAAATCATCATTTTCTCAGTTCTTTGTTGTAAACACCGAAGCATCAAAAGACCAAAAGCACCGTAAAACTAGAGAAAACAAACAAACAACATAGAAAAATAAACAACAAACATTTACAAAACATCTAACATTTTCCAAATAAACAATAAACAAAACATCCCTCGCTCTGCTTGCCGAAGGGACACTAAAAGCTCAAGACATTCTTCCGAGCTGTACCTGTTAACTCGTGAACAAACGTTAATTGCTCTTACTCTGCTTTGTCTCACTTGAATCCTATTAGTCTAGAGCGCCCTCCTGTGGTGACTCCAATTATGGCAAGCAAAGCGAGTGCATGAAATCATGGGCAGTTACACCCAGCCCTACACTTGATTACACATTTCAGACCTCTGTAACATTTGAGGAAATGTCTTACAGTCATACAACCAGCTGTAATCCTGCATCTAGGTGTCGATCATCTACAAAACACACTTATAATGTTTTAAAATCAACTATTAAACCACATTAAGATGATGCATTATTTGTGTGTGTGTGCTGATGCGAGGGCTCGATCAATAAGGAGAGCTGATCAGGATGTGTGTGTTCATCACTGCTGTTGACATGAGCAGAAACAGCAGTCAGCATCTTCACAACACAAAGAGATGTGTGATTGTCCAACTGTGTGATGTGGACTATTGCTGTGTTTGTAGATTGTCTGGCTGTATGGTGACAGAGGAAGGCTGTGGTTTTCTGTCTTCAGCTCTGACTTCAAACCCCTCACACCTGAGAGAGCTGGATCTGAGCTACAATCATCCAGGAGATTCAGGAGTCAAGCTGCTCTCTGAACAACTGGAGGATCCAAACTACACACTGGACAAACTCAAGTATGTGGAGCAGCACTGGCCTTGTGCTTTTACACTGAATGGCTTTAAAAAGACACTAGAAAGCTCTTTTGTGATCAGCGTCAGTTTTCTGTGAGGGTTATGGGGTGAGGACAGTCAGAAGATACAGCTTGTAGAGTATTCCAGTCATGTCTATGAAGGGCAAATCATTGAGTGTGAAATGAATCTCCTCTGTAAATGTTGGAGTGTATTGGCTCAGTTACAGTGACATTAAGCGGGACACACTGTACAGTTTCAGCATTTGAGCTGAGCAGAGAAACTTCTTCCTCCATTTCTGCTGAAGAATCCTACAATATCAGGTCAGGAATAGGGTTGGGGATTGAAGATGGATTCAGATTCTGGAATCAGACACTTGGATTAATGTTCAGACTCTTGTTCTAAAATCAACATCTGGATTCCTCTTCTCTGTGCACACATGTGTATTTTTCACTTGCTAATCTGTCAGGAAGTTGGGCGCTGGCGAGCAGCTTTAATAATCTGAACATAGTTTAGAGATGGACTGCAACATGTGCTCAAAGGCTGCATGTGCTGAAGAACGATGGCAAAGCTAAGTGTGATCACTGTAATAAATGAATGTTGCAGCAGGGTGTCTCCATCAACATGAGCAGTATCTGCGCTCGCTTCACCAACAGCAGAGGAAAAGAACGCACTGTG
>NC_141024.2:55110000-55175000 GCF_052040795.2 Danio rerio
CATTTTGCTCGGCCAATAAGAACTGAATTAGTGGACATTTGTATTTCTGCATTTGCTTTACTGAAAGCCTCAAATAAAAACCTGTTTTGAACAGAAATGAGGCATTGGTGAAAATAAAGCAGTCAGGATATTAAACAGTGGAGAAAGTCTCGTACACTCTGTAAAACAATGAACAATAGTTTCTCTCTCTGGACAAAATGGACACGTCTCACTGATATTAGGGCTCATTTGTGTTCACAGCTACAGCAGCATGTAATATTCTCCACTGCAAGTGTCCTCCTCTTCTCATCAATGCTGTTTATTGATCATTCTCCATTCTGCTTTCATGACTTCTTCTACTGCCAGTGTGTTTCTCCATACCGTGTCAGTTCTGTCTTTTAAAATGTGCTCGTTATTTATTTCCACAATATCTCTGTCAAATATTTCACCTTCGGCTGAACTAACATCAGCACTTTCATTAAAACACAGCGATGGACTATTATCCCCAACATCTCCAACAACAGCTTCAATTCTGATATCAGGGAAAACTCCTCGTCATCTGGGATAAAAAGATCCCAACTAGAACTCTCCAGCAGTGTTTTTCATTTAACATCACACTCAGTTTATCTCAGAGTTCCTGTGCAAACCTTACTGATCCTATTCCCATACATTTAGCAAGATTCACTCGGTCCACTGCCTGCTTTGTCAACAATGTCTCTCAATTGTGACATTGTTTTGGATACTAATATGTCCATCAATCCTGGAGTATCATCTCCTGACAAAAACCATTGGCTCTTCAAGACTCTTGGGCCCAAACAATAGTCTCTGGATGACCTGCAGTCTATACGCTGCTCCTCTACTCACAAGATCAACCAAGCCTTGACCTCCTTCATCTCTTGGTGAGAAAAGAACACTTTGAGGGATTCAATGTAGGTTGTCCCAGAACAAATTGACCATCTCTCTTTGAAGATTCTGTAGTAAACCAATAGGGGGGTCTCCACACGCCAGCTTGTGCCATATAGAGGATCCACCAAGCTGTTAACTATAAGTGTGCGGCCTCTATACAATAACTGGGGAAGTAACCATTTCCATTGTTGTAGAAGTCTTTGTATTTTCTCAAGCGTGCCATTCCAGTTCTTCTGAACACAGTCATCTTCACCAGAGGTATTTCAAGCCTCCTTTCTTCCATGTCAAACCTCCAGGTAACTTGGGAGGGACACCGCTCCAGCTACCCACAAGCAGGGCTTCACTCTTTCCCCAGTTGACTTTAGCAGAGGAGATCTTCTGAAAATCACTTACAATAAAATCCAGTTTCTGAATATCTTCCACATTCGATATGAAACAACAACATCATCAGCATAAGCAGAAAGATGCAGAGAAACGTCACAATGAGGAACACACACACCCTTTATCTCAGAGCTTAGTTTATTCAGCACAGGTTGGATAGGCAGTGTGTACAACATCCCCGACACAGCACATCCCTGTCTAACTCCTCTCTGTACTGTAAAAGCAGCACTCAGACCACCGTCGACTTTTAATACACTTTGAATGTCTCTGTACAAAACATTGATCATATTTACAGAAGCTGGGCTCAAAGCAAACATTTCTAAAAGCTTTATTAAATATGTTGTATACGGTCAAACGCTTTCTCTTGCTCTAAAGAGATCAGTCCACAATTAATACCCAATTACTTCTAAAACATCTCTAACCAAATAAATATTGTCAAATATTGATCTATTCTCTATACAAAAATGTTGATCTTGGTTTATTACTTGACCTATTACCTTACTCAATCGTGTAGCTGATGCCTTTGACAGTATTTTATAATGGGTGCAGTAAAGTGATGCTGGTCTCCAGTTGCTTCTTCTTTGCAAGTCTCCTTTATTGGTAACACAGTAATTACAGCTCTTCTGCAGTTTAATGGGAGTAAACCTTTATTTAAACTGTCATAAAGAACCAAAAGAACATCATCACCTATCACAGACCACAAAGATTTACAGAAATCTACTGGGATTCATCAATAGCTGGAGTCTTTCCACTTCCCATACTCATTACCGCTGTGTGTAATTCATTCTGTGACATTGAGAGCTCAAGCATGGCATTAGAGTCTTCATCAGTGTTTGGGAGATCTTTAACTTCTATATGATCTGTATAATTCTGAATAAAAGTGAACAGCATGTTTACGTATGTCACTGGATTATAAAGTTCCTCTCCTGCATTATTGTTTAGTGAATGAATAATTCCACTTTGGCCAATTTTCTGTTCTAGACTAAAAAAGCTTAGAAGGAGCATCCATTTGTGTAATGTTTATTAAACCTGAATGAATGAATGCTCTTTGTGCTTTTACTCCTCAAAGATCAGCCAGCAAATCTCTGTTTGATTTCCGGGTTTCAGATTGATCACTGCTTGCAGCTGCTGTTGTGTTAAACAGGTCTGTTAGTTCATCCTCTAGTTTCTTCATGGATTCAGGAACTCCTTTAGTGACATTAAAAGTGTATTCTTGGCATAATTGTTTAATGTGAATCTTGCCACAATCCCACCATTGCTGCAGTGAAGAATAAAGATGTTTTTCTTCTTTAAAATTCCGGTAACGCTTTCTTTTACAACCCGCAAAGTACCGCGTAAGTACAGTGAAATTACAGTGTACTTTTCTGTACGTACTGTGTAAGTATAATGAACGTATGTGTAGGTATAAGGGAACAAACCGTAATGCTTGGGTAAAAAGGGGGTAACAACCAGATGTTCATCACGAAAATTACCGCGTAAGTACAGTGAAATAACGGTGTACTTTTCTGTACGTATAGTGTAAGTATAAATAACGTTTACACAGCAAATTCATTGGTGTTAAATTTCAAGTGTTGTGGTAATTCAGAGTAAAGTGTTAAAATTCTAGAGTTAGATAAAGGTAAAATAACCCTCTCGGCGTTAGAAGCTGATTTGCCTCCTTGTCACACAGAGTAAAGTATCTACCTTTGTAGAAAACCCTTGTATTTGAGAAACTAATCAGAGTGTCTGAAATCTCGCCACACCCTCATTCACCTGGCCCTTAAATTGGTTAATTAGTTTAGTCCACTAGACAGAGTGAATGACCACAAATAAGTGAATTCAGACACCTGCTGTTGAACACCTGCTGTTAACAAGCACAATCACTGAAGGAATAAGAAATTGAAGGAAGAAAAAAAAACTACAGACACAGCCTCACACCAAACCAACTGAATTAAAACAGAGGATTAAACAACTCCATTAAATAATAGTATAAGCAGCTTCACTGATTACAGTTTGACTTCATTTCTGTAAGAATATTTGACACTGAACAGAGGTTTATATTTTTTTATTAAAAATATTTCATTTGACCTCACCATCATAGAGATCAGAGGCTGCTTATTTGAGCTCTTGAAGCTTTACTTTTATATCCTAATGTTTCTCTGACTGTTATAGCTGTGTTTCTTAAACTCATCAGTTATAGTAAGAATGGTCAAGAGAAACTATACTGTTTGTGCTTAATTGTTATAGATTTAATTTCAGGTGTTTATTAAGTTGATTCATAAAAATATGCGAACATAATTGCATTAAATCTGCATGGGACAATACTACTGGCAGTTTGCTGCTCTTCATAGAAGATTAAACAAGCAATTAGGATGCAATTAATAATTAAAGTTTCATGCACTAAACATTCAAGCTCCAGCTTGCTTACATGAAACACAGACATCAAGAATCAGGATATGAACCTCAACCGTGGTTGCTAAAAAAAAAAAGCTGCATAGTTCATGCCGCAATGCATGCTGGGTGCCAGCATAGTACAAAGCTCCCAGCATGCATTGCAGCATGAATAAATTATGCAGCTTTATGTTCTTACAATCTCTTTCTTTTCCTTTATTTTGTGTTGTTTTTGGGAGGTGATATTTCAGTAGAGTGTTTTTTTACTTGATTTTTATTTTTTTGTTTGTCACCATCATTGAGATTCAAAGACTAATTGTTGATGTCTGGGTGTTTTTGAGTTCTGTCATAGATCACACATTCTCCTTGTAGACAGTGGTTTTAAACCTGTTATAAAGTCATTAATTATTGGAGCTTCAGTTGTTACATTTTTGTTTTCGAGAAAGTAACCAACTGCAGAAAACTGTGAGCTAACAGAGTTCAGATTCGATGTTTTGAAGTCTGTGTTTGAAATCACACATTGTGTCCTTGTTCACTATTTCATACATTAGTTCACTAATATAGTTCACCTGACAGTTTTAATGAACACTAATGAGTGAATTCAGACACTGATGAACACCTGCTGTTAATAATTACAATTACTGAAGAAAATAAACAAGAAACACAAACAGTGACTTGAGTTACAACATTAAATAAAATTAAGTAAAATAAAACAGCTTCAGTCTCAGCAGAGGATCATTAAACAACTCCACAAACAACAGCAGACACACACTTATTACTGACTGATTTGACTTCCATACTATTCTCATTGAGATCCAACAGAAATTAAGGTGTTTTTTGTGTCACCGTAATGGAGTGAGGGGCTGGTTTAGTTGGGCTCTTCACCCTTGAACTCATTTAAGAAGACTTTTCAACTGTTATAATACAGAGTTTACAAAATGTTTATACTACAGATGTTACTATTTCAATGTGTTCCTTATGCCGCCATTCATACCGCGGCGACGGCGGTACTTGATGCGCCAGCAGCTTTTGACCGCTGGGTGGCAGTTTAACCACAGATATTCAGCTTTGCCTTTTCACAACACTAAACAGACTTTTCTGTGCGTACCTTGTGTGATCAGATGTGTTCAATCAAAATATAATTTTGATGTAGTTTTCTTAGTGATAAACATGATCTTACCAGGGCTTAAAGTATTCCGGCACCATGCCGGATCTCCGGCGTGCGGCCGTGAGAGAAAAAAAATAGAGCTTGCACATGCGGTTTAGTTGGGGATGCTCAAAATAACTGATTAAGCAATAACCGAAAGGGTGCGTTTGTAACCGATGAATGGTATCAGTTAAACGATTAAAATATGCTTCATACATTTTTAAAGTTTGGCTGCATACGGGGCATCTGATTAATGGTTTACTGACTGCCGCCAGTGTTTTACGCTCTGCTTATGCTTGCTCAGCGCGCTTTAAGTTTTGCCGTTGCGCTTTCATTTTATAGCTTAAAACATGTATGCAAATGTATGCAATGTCATATGTAAGGGCTGTGACGGTCACCGTGACGACAATCACTCTAGAACACACATTTTCTGTTTTGTTGCCAAATAGCCTATACATTTATGAACATAATGTTAACTTAGACGTGATACAGCAAGATCAAGTTCAGCCATGAACCTTGCTGGAAAACTTATATTACATCTCCAATCTGGAAACATTTTGGATTCGTGGCGAACGAGTAAGGCGAATCAATAATTAGGATGAAGCTATTTGTAGGGCTTGTTTAGAAAAATAAGTGTTAAATGGACAAACACGTCGAACCTCCATAGCCATCTGTGGTAATGTCACCCAGCCATGACATGAGAGCCAGCTCCGGTGTCATCTACTGAACGCAAATGCCCAGCTAGTCAGCCAGGTATGGTAGAGAGGCCTTTTCAAAAATGGGCAAATACAAAAGAGAAACTGATAAATAGTAGACGTTGATGAGAAATGGAGCAGCATATTTGGTAGTTGAGAACGCGCCGATCCACAATGTAGTACTGGTTTCCGAGAAATGCAGGCGGCGGAGCAAGATACTCTCTTTGCCACGGTTGCGAAAAAGTATCTGTATGGGCTACAGGCACACAGTCTCAGTGCTGCTGGAAACATTGTAATCTCAAATAAGTCTCCGCTTAAACCGAACAAAGTCAACATGTTAGTTTTTCTGGCAAATAATTTAAAATATGAATAGAAAAAAAGGCGGAGAGACGCAGTTTTTTTTTTTCCAACATCTGACTTATGTTGTTACAAGCCTATAGGCTAATATTTTTGTTCTTCGTTACTATTTATATTATTATTGATTAGTATTTGAGAGGTTTCTAAAATGTAACGTTTGCTGTTACAAGCAGTTAAAGTTATTTAATATTTAACTAGCCTAGGCTGTGTTGTTTTATCAACGAAAGTTAAAAAACAAACATGTTCGTTTGTGCGAATATTAAGCAAAATACTTTGGTCTTTTTTTTATTTCTTAATTTTTACATGAAATGTAAATTAACTTAGGTAGGCTACTTGGGTACAGGGGCGTAATTTGTTGGTAGTATACCGAGGAATGTTTAGACAGTGAATATTGTCATCATTATTTTAAAAAATTATAAATAAATAAATTAAATAAAAAAATAAATAAAACACCTTACGGAAAGGATGCAATGAAGGAAAAGCATGCTCTTAATCATTCTTCATAATCTGATTCGTACCCTATACATGCAATAAACTTATATTGCGCCAACAAGAGCAAGCTCTAAAAGGTAAAGTCTAAAGCAAGAGGAGTTATTGATATGATATTAATGTTAATTGTTAATATTAATGATCGTAAACACGACCTGCGTTGTATAATAAACGGCGTCATTGTGTCCTGTCTGCGATTTTTTTTTTTCTCGTTGAAGAACAGAAAATTCATGTTATCCCCATCTTCCCAGCAAGGTTTTCATCCACAGTTTTCGCTTTTGTTTCTTCTCAAACAATAAAGTTTCGCTATAGCAGGCCCGGCGGCAGGATATCATGAGGGCGCAAGGGCGCAATCCCATTGCACTTGACGACTGAATTTGGTCCTTTCTTGTTCCTTTTATTTAGGCTATTTATTCATTCATTACTTTGCATTACCGATATAGTCCTACTTTTTATAGTAATAATAATATGCAGTTTTGCTATTACAGATTTTATTAATGAAGGCAACGATACCGTTAATGTAGAAAGATAATGTTTAAGCACCAAACAAAGTGGTTTAAAATATGTTAGTCTCCTTTTTTCTTTCCGTCTTATTTTAAATATTATAAATGTGTAAAGTTTTAGGTAAAGACGTCAAAATATGCCCACACATGCAAGCTAAACTAGATCATATCTGAGTCATCACGCTTTATTACTCAACCAAAATCAGCGAGGAAAAAATAAATGTTTTAAATTAAATTATATTTAAATGTTACATTAAATAAAAAAATAAATTTAAATGTTAAATGCCATTTAAAAATAGTTACTAAAATTAATGTGTTACTTAGTTACATTTTTAGGCATTAGTGTAGCCAAACAGAAAGCCATGTCTATATTATTCAGCCTGCAGCGCAAGAGGTGGATCCGCGGTAAATCCACACGCACTAAATAGCCTACCTTTTTCTTTTACAACACTGTAAACATAACTTCGCAGGTCGATCATCTTTAAACGCAAAAGACATTTTTAAGTGTCCTAAATTGACTGCTGCTGTAGAAGGGGATGTTTTTTTTACATAACTGTAAACGTGTGCTTTAGCTATGCCAAAATGAAAGCAAATATTTTGTTCTGCGTTTTGTCAATAGTATAGCTTAATAATAATAATTAAAATAATAATAATAATAATGGATATAATAAATTATAATATTATTTATAGTATAGACATTTTTACTATAGGCTACTTTAATATTAATCCCTAACTCAAAAACTAATGTGAAAATGAATGGCAGCTGTGCTAAAATTAATGTAATGGGAAATTTCTTCTGCGTTTTTCCCCTTTATTGCTCAATAGTTTTATTCAAAGAATTAGTTAAGCAAAACATGAAATAAATTAAACTGCGTGTCTTTGTGATATCCACTAGTCCAGTTTTCTCCAGTGTGAGTTTAGAGTGCGCCTCCACCGCATGCGCATTTATGCCTGCACCAGATCAAAGCAGGTGTAAAGTCCAGCACAGAGCGCGTTGTGCGTTCAACTAACTCCAATGTCTCCAACTCACAAATACTCGAACTCTTTATTTGTGGACTTACTTTTGATAATAGGCTACTATCATTACCTTTATCATGATTCTATTTTTATTTTTATTATTCAATTTTTTTATTTTATTTTCTTTATTATATGTTATATCCATAATTGTTTGCACTACTGCCCTTTTTGCACTGTCTTTGTACGCAGTGACGCTGCACTGCTTTGGCAATACGAATGTACAGTTATTTGTCATGCCAATAAAGCACCTCAAATGTGAAAATAGCCTAGGCAACAAATAACAAATCGGAGTCTAATAATAACAAATGCCATTTTCATTTTCATACACGTGTGGGTTTTGACAATATGTGTTTAATTAAGCTATAAAGATTAGCCTATCAGATGAAATGCATAGGGAAATATGAAATAAATGTCAATTTTGCTGAATAATTAATTAATCTATATCTTTAATATTTTTAAAATCATCTCGCTTCGGCCCAGAGAAAGAGGCGCGCGGCACCAGCGGACCTGTGCTTTCCCAAACAAAGCCGTACAGTAACTTGCGCTGAATATGCATAGTTTGGGGGGGAGGATATAGTAGTGAGTGTTTCCCAAAACCCCTATAGTTTCTCTGTCGCAGATCCATCATTTGAATCACGTCACTATTAACCCTGCTTTTATTTATTAAATGCTTCCCAACGCCGCATTTCTGTTGAGCGAAAAAAAGCTGCTGAAAATAAATAAAGTTATGCCAATGCCATTTTAATAGTTTCATGATAGTAGTAGCTGGTGTGCTTCATATGCGTGATTCTGATTTGACATTCTTCCGCTAAACTTGCGCTGTCTTGGTGTAAATGGGCTATGAACTGTTGCTATTGAGGCTAAGGTGTAAATAGGCTATAGTTCTCTCTGCAACTTTCAGGTTTGAGGTGGGGGAAGTGGCAGAGGCAATTCAAATGAACCATCTCTAAAAATAAAAAATGCCACGTACGCGGCATCTGTGTAAAGATCATTACCTTATTTTATTATTATTATTATTATTATTAATTCATTCTTTCATTCATTTTCTTTTCGGCTTAGTCCCTTTATAAGTCTGTAATTGCCACAGCGAAATGAACCGTCAACTTATCCAGCATATGTTTTACGCAGAGGATGCCAGGAGGGCCAGCTGGGGCTTTGGGGGGCGAAGTGAAAGGAGAGGCGGACTTTGCCCCGAGTCTGGGAAAGATGGCTTGCCGTCATTACACTAGTTTTCCGAAGGCACACGAGTTACATGCGCCAAACACATGAACAAATAAATTAATAAATAAGGGAAAGAAAACATCTAGCCTTATGGGTTGAGAGGTCTTTTTGATTATAATCGCCGTTATGTTTCCGTTTTAAATGTAAGGCTGTTGCATAAAATAATACAATTTTAATTTATAAGTGACTTTGCTGCGTCCCCCTGGATGTTTCAATAACGCATAATAATCTTTACACCATATTAAAGACACAGCAGACTAAAGGTTTTCGAGAGTTTTTGTCAAGTTTAAACGGTGTGTTTGTGCGTGTTTATATGCCTGCATATGTGTGTGTGAGAGATTGAGCAAATGAGCGCTCCCTTCACAGCTCTGGTAAGCTGCGAGCAGCTTCTTTCTTTTTGTTATTTATTTTGCAGATAATACACAATATGAATACAACAGAAAGACATAAAACTTTACGTGTACCCTTTTGTAGACTCAAAACAAGTGTCATATCTTTATAAAATAGCCTAAGCCATATTGAAATATATAAAGAATTACAAATATCGGATATAATAAAATCGCATTAAATAAATAAACCATTATAAAACAAGCAAAAGCAACAAGGTAGGCCTTTATAGCCTACATAAATGAAACCTTTGAAGCCATATTAAACAAAGCCATTTTACAAAGGCTTTGTTAAAAAAAAGATTTTATATATTCTCTAAAAACAGTAAACACCAGAGAAGGTTTAAAATATTATTTATTTATTATTTATTTATTTGGATACGATGATAACAATCAAATCATGCAAACAGAGCATTTTTGGGGTGAGTGAACGCATGAACTGCGACCTTTTTTCTGTTAACCAAATGTGCAGTGCCACTTTAAAAACGGATCAGGGGAAACTACAAAATTAAGTGTGTTCTGTGTCCCCAAACAAGCATTGATGTTTTTATATGACGCGCTAAAATTGAAAAATGAAATTTACATGAAGAGCTTTATTAGTGAAAAGCTGCTGAGCGCAACGAAATATATGCTGTTTTATTACTATAACACTTTCCTTAAGATCACAGATACAATATGCAACATCTAATTCCGGGGACGTTCTGGGGGCAGGGTTTGCGTGACATGCTGCAAGCTACTAGCCCGAAAGTGAAAACGCGACATGATTTCAGCCTCACTGATGCCCATTAACACCTAACAGACAAGCTTTTGGTTATGAATAGGGGGAAGGGGTCTCCACTCTTAAGTGTTTTTCATAAACATGAATACAAATCCAAAAATAGGACAGATGGCTTAACAAAACCTATGCGTTTAAAAACGAAACCGCATTAAATATGGGGCCTTATGAAAATGAATGTTTCTATGCACAACAACTTTTGAACTGAACTAAATGTGTTATTTAAAATATCTATATTACGCTCCAAGCATTCGCCAAAACGAATATATTTTTACGTAAAAACACAGAACATAGCTAGCTGAATAGAGTGTTGCCTGCTTTAGATGATAGGTTATTAATTATATTATAAATGGTTATGTTCTGGTCAATGAAATAATACCTTTAATAAATAAAATGGTGGGCCAGTGATTCCCCTCGCTGTCATCAGTGCATGGGTTAATGAGCTTAGGAGAATTTTGCTTTGCATTTTTCTATGCATAACTAACATCACTAAACCAGACATTTGTTTTATAAGTTAACCAAATATTCGCAGAGATTCAGCAGTTTTTTTCTGACGCGTTTGCCATTAATGCCAGTCAGTGAAAAAAAAAGTAACTGTGGCCCTGTTTGCAGGTATTAAGATTCGTTTTCATCAATCTGATGCAACTTTAATTATTTACAGGACGTAAAAATGCAATTAAAAGTTTCAAATCAATTAAACTCAATTTATAAAAAGACTAGCCTATTTTATGCATTAAATAATGAAATATAACTAATTTCCTTTATTTCTGATCAGACCATGCATTTTAGACTATTTTACAATTGTAATATGTGCATATGCTTTTTTTTAAAATAACATTCGTCTAACAAATATTTTAGCACATCGAAAGTAATTAAATGACCTGTTTTATGATTAAAAACCTTTATGCAAAAGGATCAGAAATTGATCGCGCTGCAAGAAAATGCAGTTATGTGACACATGACATGCATGGCTCCTATGCCGCGTTTTTAGGATAAATTGGCATATAGGTGCTGCTTTGAATAGAATAAAACTATTTAAAAACACATAAAAACTTCACAAAGCGTATCTTATGGAAAAACACCAATTGCCGGGGTCTGCTTTCGGTTTTAAAAGAATCAAGCAGCTTTAAAAAAATATAATTTGCTGAAGAGAAATGACAGAAAAAAAGATTAAACATATCGGGACTGTTAAAAGAACATTTCTCCCGCGGGATGCACAATAAACCTAACGCGCCATTATTTTAATTTTATATTCGTGAAGAATGAGCCATGAGATTGAGATTTTTAAAGGTGCTCTCCAGCGGCGAAGTTCCTGGCAGAGTAGCGAGTGAAAAAATGTGCATGCAGAAATTGGACAAGAGGAATAACATTTTAAATTATATAACAAGCATCGTATTCTTTCTAATCCCCGCCCAGTTTTAATACAAGTTGTGTTCTTTAATATTTGTGGCTGGGAAGTTTATTAAGAATATATTTATAATTATATATTATTAAATAATTACATATATATATATATATATATATATATATATAGCGAGAGAGAGAGAGAGAGAGAGAAAGAGAGAGAGAGAGACTTTGACTTGACTTTGACACACACTTTATTAAAACATCTAAAACCAAAAATTACATTTCACCTCACACGAAGTCACACTGAAACATGTTCAGGAGACAAAAGAGGTGGAAAAACAAAAATCTAAATATATATACATAAATAAAATAAAAAATATATATAATAATAAGCTATACACAAAAATAAATAATTACACAAAAAATTAATCATTTATCACCAATTAAATATTATTTTCCCATCCTCACAAATTGACACTAAGGCCCCATTAACACACCATTTGAACTCAAACTCAAGCAAGTTATTTGTCATTTGAAAGAATCGATGTTCTGTTCTTATTCTGGATTCCACCAAGGCTAAGAAAAGTTGAAGAAGATTTACATTTCGCCCCTCAGCAGCTAGTCTACATGATTTCCAGATGGCTAATTTAGCTTGTCCAATTGTGAAATTTGCTACCGTACACTTTTGTCTGTGCACTCTTGAGTATTTACACCCAAAAACAAAGAGTGTTTTGGTAAAAACAAAACCTAAGTTCAGTAGTATGACTTTTAATAAAGTGAATAATGGATCCAATCTGAAGCACTCAGTGAAAGCATGAACAACAGATTCCGGCAAGGAACAAAAGTTGCATGACGGGGAAACGTTTGGGTTGAATTTAGAAGTGTGAGAATTAGTGGGCAATGCACAATGTAATAATCTCCACTGCAAATCTCCAGATCGTTTAGGCAGAGGACCTTTATAAAAAAGCCTCCAAGAGGGAGGAAGTTCAGCAGGGATGGTTAAAAATCTTCTCCACTTTGTATCAGCTCTGTCTTTGATCTACTCAAAATAAGCTATTTTAACACAAATCTGATAGAGATCTCTCTTTCCTGCCACCTGAAAGTCAATTTCTTGTAAGTTGTTAAATTTCAGAAGTTTTTCTTTCCAATCATCGTCAACACAGCACTTGGGAGACACAAATAACTTAGGAAAAGGTACTTTAGAAGGACCTCCAGACAAGAAACAGTTGACAAACAGAAGAAGTGTAGAGGGAAAAGCGGCTTTCACCCCACCAATGAGCTGCTTTACCATTCTAACAGATCTGAAGCCGGCCTGACTGCAAATGTCAACCTCTGACTTCCAAGTTTTAGTTGAAGTATTTATCAAGTCAGAAACTTTGATCAATTTCTTCTACATAAAAGTTTTAACAATTGTATTGTATGTGCAAACATTTACTTCTAAAAGTGAGTTATTAAAAAGTGGTTCTTCAAGACCAAAATGATTGTTTTCATGTCTAATCAGTTTAAACCCTTTCCAAATGTTTAGCACAGAAGCATAAAATTTTAAATCAGTTGAAAAATGTCCATCATAAGAAGACAACAGAAACAGATGTCTATCAAGGCCAAAACCACCAAAAGACCTGAGCAGAGCCCGACCAAAAGACACCCAAGGTCTAGCATCTACAGAGTAGAGTAGGTTTTGGACTGCATTTAGCCTCATAGCTTTAACCTTAGCTACCAAATCAATTACTCCTTGGCCCCCCTCATTAACTGGCAAGTAAAGGATTGCAGGGGGAAGCCAATGGTATCCATCCCAAAAAAAATCTATAAAAATCTTCTGTAGTCGCTGCAGCAAGTCTTTTGGTGGTTCAAGTACATTTAAGCGGTGCCACAACATAGAAGCTGCCAAGTTGTTAATTATAAGCACTCTTCCTCTATAAGATAATTGTGGGAGAATCCATTTCCACCTTTGCAAACGTCCAACAACTTTTTCAAAAATACCATCCCAGTTCCTCTGAATATAATGATCAGTCCCAAGAAAAACACCTAGCACTTTAAACCCTTCCCGACTCCACAAACAGTTCTGGGGGAGTACTGGGTGGTCTCTATCGTCCCATTCTCCTATCAAATAGGAAGCACACTTTTCCCAGTTAATTCGAGAGGAGGAGGCTTTTTGATAAACCTCCAGAGTAGCACTCAGGTCCTTGACATCCTGAGTTGATCTGATGATAACAGTCACATCATCTGCATAAGCTGCGAGTTTGGTTGTTGCTAGTTCCAAGGGGGATGAGCAAACTGTTGATATACCACTCAACTTACTTCTTAGTGCAATCAGTAAAGGTTCAATTGAAATGGCATACAGAATTCCTGAGAGCCCACACCCCTGCCGTATGCCTCTACTCACTCTGAAGGGTCTTGTTAAAGTGCCATTAATTTTTAGCATACTGTGTATGTCCGTGTACAAGAGTCTTATATGGGCAATAATAGATGGCCCAAAACCAAATGCCTTAAGGCACTTAAACAGAAATTCATGATCTACCCGATCAAATGCTTTCTCTTGGTCCAAAGAAAGAAAACCAACATCGAGATTGTGTAATTTAGCAAAAGAAATTAAGTCCCGAATCAAAAAAATGTTATCAAAAATAGACCTTCTTGGAATGCAGTATGATTGATCTGCATGAACTATTGAGGAAATGTAAAGTTTAATTCTGTTCGTAAGACACTTTGAAAGTATCTTGTAATCAACTCCTAGTAGGGAGACTGGACGCCAGCATCTGATGTCTTCAAGATCACCTTTTTTTGGTAAAAGAGTGACTACAGCTCTGCGAAGGCTCATAGGAAGTGTGCCCCTTTTTAAGCTCTCTATAAAAACAGTAAACAAATCTTCTCCAATAATCGGCCAAAACTGTTTGTAAAATTCTGTATTAAGTCCATCTAGTCCTGGAGTTTTGCCCGAAGACATCTCCTGAACAGCTGTAGAGAGTTCATCAAAAGTCAATAATTTATCCATCATGGATTTCTCTTGATCTGAAAAATGTGGTAAATCCTGAAGGAGAACATCAGCCATTTCTTCATTGCATGGTTCAGCACTGTACAATTCCTCATAAAAGGACAAAGCGTGTGAAATGATTCCATGAGCATCAATAATCCTTTTTCCATCTGGACGTTTTAAACAGCTTAAAATCTTCTTATCTACAACCTTCTTCTCCATGCCGAAAAAAAAAAGACGTAGGGGCATCCATATTATTAAAAGTCGTAAATCTTGCACGAACAAGTTTTTCTTGAGCTTTTTCTTTCAATAAATTCCGCAAAAGAAATTTGTTACGCTCCAAAGTCTCCACAGAATCAACAATGTCACCTTCAAAATTAAGTTGAAGAATTTCCTGCTCAAGCTGTGCCATCTCATTGGCTAGAGAGTTTTTAAAATAACCAGTGTACTGCTGGCAAAACAGTTTGATTTGAATTTTGCCAATGTCCCACCATTGACTCAGGGACTTATATTGTGTTTTTTTCTCTCTCCAGATCTCCCAGAAATAAGTGAAAGAGTGCACAAAGTTGTGATCTAATAATAATCTGCTATTAAACTTCCAATATGCATTTTTAGAAGTGCTCTCTGCAGTGGTGATATCAGTAGATATGAAGTGATGATCAGATAAAGCAGTAGGAACTATACAACTCTTATAGAAGTGGCTTCTTTTACTTTTTTGAACATAAATTCTATCTAACCTAGCTCCAGAAACCATGTTGCGGTTTACTTTCATCCATGTATATTGTCTAGTCTGGGGAAAAGATTCTCTCCAAACATCAACAAGGCTATGATGAATAATCAAGGACTGAAGTACATCTGCTGATTTACTGTGAGGTTCTTCGTGGTTTCGATCTAATGTATGATTAAAAGTGCAGTTAAAATCACCAGCTAGTACAATGGTCCTGTCAAAAGGTATGTGACTTAAAGCTATTTTAAGTTTTTCAAAAAAAGAGACACGATCTGACCCAATATTGGGTGCATAAACGTTAACAAAGGAGAAATCAATTCCGTGAATAGTCACATCAACTCTTAACAAGCGACCAGAAACTATATCAAAAACACTACAGGGTTGTTCTTTATAATTAGGTGCCAGCAATATAGCCACTCCTGCACTAACACTCGTGCCATGACTTAAAATCACCTGCCCTTTCCATTCATTCAACCACTGTATTTGATTGTTAACATCTGTATGTGTTTCCTGCAGAAAAACCACACCAGCACTCTTCATCATAATATAATCAAAAAGACTAGCCCTTTTCATAGCATCACAACCTCCATTAATATTTAATGAGCTGAGTCTCAAAGGTGCCATGAAAATAAGTATAAAAAGGGCCTTCAATAATACCAATCCATTAGAATAAAACCTCCATAACCAAGACATGCTCATTTTAATTTTGTCCGTTTAAAGTACTTCTAACATTACCCATGAGTTTTCTCAAACGATATCTTTTAGGTTTGTCAAGTTTATATAGATGCTTTTCTCATTGCCATTGTAACAGACAGCAGAAACAGTTTTAAATCAGGAAAATAAGATTCTATTTTGGGTTTGCGAAGACCTTTTGTAAAGTCAAGAAAGTTGTTAATCTGCTGAACTGAGTAAAGTTTAGTCTTACCTCCAGAAGTAGGCCGTAAATCCATCATTTTTGGTTCCAGTAATGTTGCATCATCCTCATCTTCCTTGTCAGAACAATCCATTTGTACATTTAAATCCGCAAAGTCTTGAGATGAAATATCATCTTGACTTTGATCCAATGTATCATTTATATCACTCTCAGTTTTGTCCGCGTCGGTTTGTTTATCAAAACAAAGTGGATCGATCTCAGACGCTTTTTCCAAGCAAATCTGTTCCAGGTTCGTTTCTGCCTGCGGTACAGCATTACTCGGTCTGGCCACCTCCTCAGGAGCCCCTTCTAGGCCGTCTTTAGAGGCGACTAGCACCGGGTTATCGGGCAGGTCGCCCGGCACCTCAGTCGCCTCACCCGGTCGGGGTTCTGAAGCCCCGGCCGCCGAAACAACCTCTGTACCGAGCGCCTCCTCGCTGTTCTCCGCATCTGCAGTCGGAGCCGCAGGAGCAGCCACAGGTCTGTCTCGATTTGGACAACTTTGTCTAACGTGATTAAAACCGCCGCAGACAAAACACTTCATAGAATCTGAGGTGATAAAAATTGTATAATCTTTACCATCAATACTTAGTTTCACTGACAGATTTAGTGGATCATTCGGAGAATTCAAAATCATAAAGGTCTGACGCCGAAAAGACATCACATGTTTAATTTCAGGGTTTTTGCATCCAAGTGGAATCATTTTGATGGGACTTACTATTTTACCATACTTCTGGAGTATTTGATCTAGTTTTTCGTTTTTAACAAACGGAGGTACATTTGATAAAACAACTTTCTTTGATGGACTTGACAAAGGCAAAACCGGTACGAATGCATCTTTGATTATCAGCGCCGATTCAATCAGGTTATCTACCATTTGACTTTCACTCAGAAAGAACACGATTGCCTTATTCATACGGGAGGCTGATTTGATATTAGTACCACCGATCGCCAAACTAACAGCGATGAGACAGTCCTCCACTGAAACCTGGGCGTCAGGTATACATTTACACCCATGTTTGAGTGTTAAACGCGAGAAATCTCTCGCATCTGAACTCATCCTCCTCCTCGCTCACTGACCGATGTCAGGGATCAGAAAAGGAGGAAAAAAACAACAACTCTAATCTAGCTCTATAATTTAGAAGGGAAGGGATAGTAAAGAAACAGAAATTTTCACTCTCACAGAGAGGTACTCTCACCCGAATCTGTCCACACACTCCCAGCATGCACTCGCACAGAGAGAGAGAGAGAGAGAGCCATTACAAGTAAAACAACAACAACAAAAAAACAACAATTTTACTTTAAAGAAAAGCAGATGTTTTGAGAAAAAAAAACTGAACAAAACTGAAACTAAATTATTAAAACTAAACTTGTGGGACTTTATTTATGTCCTGTGGCGAAATTATTTTTATTATACTTTAAGTTATCTGCTTGAAGTAGGCTAGGTCACATTTATCAATGGTAAGTTTTAGTCAATAAGTTTAAGTTTTAGTAAGGTAAGTTTACATCAATAACAATGTGCATTGTCCTTTACCATACAAAAAAGGAAGAAAAAAACATTATTATACACCATAGTAGCCGCAAATCTTTTTAAATGCATTAAAAAGCAAGCACATATCTTAGCCTTACCTTGAGTTTGTTCACATTCTGCCTGTATTTTATTATAGTTCATTTTGATGAATTAGGTCTAACTGACAGCTTTTTCTTCTTTTTTCGCGGTTATGCGGCATTATATTTCACACGCATATGCAAGGTGACTGAAATTGAAATTAAAATACCAAACATACTGAGCCATTTATTAAAAAACAAAACAACAGTTATAGCTTCTTTAAAGGAGAACATTGACGTTTTGAAAAAAAAAAAAACTGAACTGAAACTAAATTATTACAAATAAACCTGCGAGACTTAATTTATGTTATGTCCTGCGGCAAAATTAGTTTTATTATACTTTCAGTGATCTCCTTAAGGTAGGTCAATTTATTTATTTATTTATTTGCTTTTGATGAAGCAGCATTCAACTTAAGCTCTTTAGACCATGCCCCTGACCGTTTCTCAGTGTTTCGCCTTTCAATATCTTTAAATAAATTATTTATTTAGGCCTATTTTCATTATTAATTAGTTTTCATTATTCATTTATTATTATGTGCAATTGTTGAGACATAAAATAAGATAGTAAAATATAATCAACAACGAAAATTAAAACAAAAACAGAAATAAAAACATAAATGAAAATGTCTTGTCTTAGTCCTATCAAAATAGCAAACACTGAACATCTCTCTATATTTAGGCTAAAAGACTGCTTTATTTATTTATTTAAGACTACTCATTTGTACTGAACGTTTGTGCTTTCATGTTAGTTGTCTTTTATTTCTTCAATTCTATTTTCCAAAACTAGTCCTCTTTGCACTTAAAAAGTTTACAATAAAGTGTGTTAACAAATTTTAAATGATTAATGAAGGAATTATAATGCTTTGACTTATTGTTTAATCTCACTTACAAGCACAGTAGCATATTTAAAGCTGCTGTAAAGGCTATTTCTGTCTGTTCGCATCCCGTCCCTTTGCGCCCCCTGGCGGCTCATTCACCAGCTGCGGTCATATACTAAAAACAGAGCGGCAGTTATTTCAAACGGCGGCGGTATAAGGCACAGCGGTAATAGTCACTTTGAACTCTCACCTACTGTATGTTTATTTATTTTTAGTTTTTTTTTTTTTAGCTTTTGCATTACCTCGCAATGTTCCCTCGCAAAACAATTGTTCCACCAACATAGCTTTTCAATTTATGTTTTAACTTATGATGATGCAGGCTGGTTTATAAAGGCAAAATGGCTAATTACATGATTGCATTACAACAGAGAGTCAGCGATGTAATCATGACTGATGCTGTCCTGTTTACACCGGTTAAAAAGATGCGTTTATTCGATCGAATTGCAGGTAACTTATAGATCAAATTATAATGCAAAGATCAGGAAATTTTCACGTGAAAAAAAGATTACCCAAAAAGTTTTTTTTATAGAATAAAATGTACACACAAATGGCAGCCGTTCTTAAAAGACGCACATACAGTTTATATGATAAAGTGACTTTTTGAGTTGTATGCTTGGCAATTGGCAACTGTTAACATCAAAATTAGAAATGTATGTTACTTTGTATAAATGTATTAATGTGAGGTCTAGTTACTGTGAAACTAAAACAGGTCATGGATACGTTTTATTACGTGTTTGAAGCCATATTTATTTTAAATACAAAAGTCAGTACTTAAATTTTTACCAGAGTCGTTTGTATGTGTGTACTTTTGCCATCTCTGTCCACTTAAAAATAAAAAAAAATATTATAAATGTGCGTTTAATGTAGTCAAAACAGCATTTATTGTTTGAATTTTACGTTAATTTAAAGACAAGACTTTGTAAAAATAACAAAGCCTGTGATCGTACGGATGCACGCAATAACAGAAACAGCTGAGAGCTTTTTTTTTTTTTTTGTCATTGCAGCTGCAAATGTGGGACAAAACAGCCACAGACCACATAATTTACAGGGCCGTGGGAGACCACCTCAAACATGCACCTGGACGGTCTGGTGATGGCAGACGCACAGCTGAAAAAAACTAAGCTGATGCTTTTTTTTTTTTTTTTTTTGATGTTTATTTGACCAATAAATATTT
Organism: Danio rerio; assembly: GCF_052040795.2. Taxonomy (NCBI): domain Eukaryota; kingdom Metazoa; phylum Chordata; class Actinopteri; order Cypriniformes; family Danionidae; genus Danio; species Danio rerio. The sequence continues at coordinate 55,129,842 of NC_141024.2, forward strand.
TGTTGTTAATTGTGTCTGTTGTCCTATTTTAAGAGCAAATAGGCTAATAAAATAGTAGTCTTGTGTGGTTTCTTTCTTTTCAAACACTCACATACACGTGTCACAAAGTGCTCTGTCTCTCTTTTCATATTGGGCCAATAAAATCGTTCACTGATTAAATTGAGAGTCCTCTCCGTTCCGAGATGTCCCATCTCCTGATGCAACTCCTTGTAAACTGTCTGATGGTACTCCTTGGGTAGAATTAACTGGTTTGTATTTCCTGCTTTCCTATACAAGACTCCATCATCACTCATGCGCAGATGTGTCCACTGTTTCAGCAGGAGTCTGACATCATACAATTCTTTTCTTAGTCTATGACCAAAAGGACGAACGTTACTCTTTTTGTACTCCAGGACACGGCTAATGACAGGATCTTCCTGTTGGGACTGCCTGATCTGTTCCTGAGAGAGACACAGATTAGTGGGATTTCATCTTCTACCAGATGGACAGCTTGTAAGTCAATTCCACTTGTCCACAGAGAAGTATCCTCAAACATCAACATAACTCCCTGCATGGTAGCACTTATCACATTTGGTTTGTTTCCTCTGTGCACAGTTTCATGTACCTGGAAATGTTCAGTGGCATTATTGACAATCCATCTGCATCTGTATTACATCTCCCTGGCCGATATTTGATGGTAAAATTAAATTCGGTCAGCTCTGCAACCCAGTGGTGTCCCGTTGCATTAAGTTTGGCTGTTGTCAAAATGTATGTGAGTGGATTATTGTCTGTGTACACTTCAAAGTGTGGAGCATGAAACATAATCTCTGAAGCGTTCACAGATAGCCCACTTAAGAGCCAGAAACTCTAATTTTCCAAAATGCATGTAATAGTTTTTCTCAGGTGGTTTGAGTGTTCTTGACCCATATGCAATCACTGACATCTTCCCTTTCTGCTTCTGATAAAGGACTGCTCCCTTGCACACACTTGTGCAGACTGAGTTTAACTCCATGGTTTTGATATCTCTGGAGGAGTGTGCGAATATGACTCAAGTGATCATCAAAGGAGGCACTGTGAACCAGATTATCATCCAAGTACAGCTGACATATCACATCACGCAAATCCTCCAGACAACCCTCCATGTTTCTGTGGAATTCGGCTGGAGCTGAGCTAAGGCCAAGCGGGATCCTCTTCCACTCAAATAATCCCCAGGGTGTTATAAAGGCTGTTAGTGGTTGACTTTCAGCATCAAGAAATCCTTGGTGGTATTCTTCATGGTTCAGAAGATCTACTGTCACTGGGTAAAATGTCTTTATTAGTTCCAGTTGGCCTAGTCTGAGTTGGGGCATATGTGTGACTGGGTATTTTGCTGTATTAGCAATGGCAATTGGTACTCTTACAGTCTTCCCATCGCCAACTCTGATAACACCTTCCTGTATTTCCAGGCCCTCTGATAACGGTGATGGTTTACTTGGAACAAACAGCAGACTTTGTTCTTGGAATAGTCCCTCAATGTGCGCTTGTGCATAAATTGTGGTAATTTGTCCTGCACTGAGTTTAATCTTTTGTTTCCCCACACGCACAGTTCCAACAGTCACATTCAAATTTACAGTCTTCAGCAGATTAAGCAGTTAAGCATCGCCTTTCTTGTCGATATAGAGAATCCTTTGCTCACCCTCTGAACCATGCTGAATAGTGAACCCTGTTTTTCCCACCTGCCAATTATCTCCTCAATGACATTGTAACCGATGATGGGATTTTCAGCTACTCCAGCATTACTCACCACCAGCATAGGCACTTGTAAGGTTTCTTCGGGGCCTGCAATATTACTCAGTCAGAGGCTAACTTCTACCCAGCCATCAAAGGGGATTTCTGTGTGATTTGCAGCCAATCCAGTGAGTGTTGCTGGTCCCAGGAGCTCTTAAATTGGTCTGACAATGGTGTGTGATAAGTATTGTTTTCTCCAGTCAGCGTTGATAATACTAGCTTGGGCTCCTGTGTCCCATAAGGCTTCAACTGCGATGTTATTTAGCTGACAACAGAACAGACACCTTTTTCCAACAATGTTTAGCAGCATGGATGTGCACAGTGAATCCCCACTCAAATTGGCTGCATCTTGGTGAGTAACAATGTCATTATACTTACTGGTTTGCCCACTCTGTTCAATTCTAGGTGTCTACCACACATCTGAGATAGCTGATATTGACGATATGGACTACTGGGAGGTCCAGTTCAGCAGTCCCCTCCTGTTTCCCGACAATAATCTGCGTTGATGACAGCCCCGTGACAGATGTCCATCTTGGCCACAGAAATAACTGCCTGCATTCCTCAACCTTCTGAGCCTCTTGACGTGAATAACAGCCTTTGAACCTCTTTTCCATCTGTTGTCACGGTTGTGGATTCATCTGCTCCTTATTTGAAGTGTCTGCATTGTGTGACAGTTCATTATTATTATACGTGTTTCTAAGTATGTGTGCCTTTCTCTCTCTGTGTTTGTGTGGGTGTCGCGTGGCTGTCAGTGGGTGTTTGTTTTCATGTCATCAGCTGAGCGGTCACATGATCTTTGTTACCGGAACTGTTCCGTAGCGCCGCTCGGCTGATAATCAGCGCGCTACAGGTGTAGCACATTTGTTGTGCCTATAAATGTTCAGCGTTCCTGTCTCACGTTGTCAGTTCGTTGTTTTGCTCACGGTTCTTTATGTTTTGTCAGGCTCCTCTCTTCGCTGGTGGTGAGTGGTCTGGTTATATTCCATGTTGCAGTATCTGATGCTTCCTGTTTCTTCCTGATGAATGTGTGATCCGCTCTGTTGATGAAGTACATCTGAGACATCCCGGTCTCTTCTATGACGAATGTTTTATCTGCTCTGTTGATGAGTTTATGAACATTTGATCAGTGCTGCCGAACCAGACCACCACTATATTATTCACCTGTTCAGTGCCTCCAGCCACTCACCAATTATCTGTCTATTTGTGAGAACTATATTAAAAGACTTTGTTTTTTCTTGCAATTGGGTTCCTCATCTTTTATGTCACGTGACAGAACGAACTGACCAGATTTGAACCCAGCAAGTATGGAGGTTTCCAGCCAGACCATCCAAGCACTTTTTAATCAAATCACCGAGCTGTCTAATCAAGTTCAGCAACTCAGTTCGGGTCTCCAAGCCGGATCCACGTTGTCAGTGTCTCCAGTCAAACTACCACCCAGTCCTGTTTTTAATGAGAGTTCACGGACCTCCGAACCACGACTACCACCACCACAAAGTTATTCAGGTGAACCCCATTTATGCAGATCCTTCATTACCAAATGTGATCTTTTTATATCACTCCAGCCCTCATTTTTTCCCACTGAGGCGAGCAAGGTGGCATTTTTAATCAACTTACTGACGGACAAAGCTGCATTATGGGGAACGATGGTCTGGGAGAAGAGACTTCCCTGTTGTGTGTCTTTTAAAGCGTTTTCAGAGGAACTCCGGGTGGTTTTCGATCCAGCGACTTCGGGGAGAGAGGCAGCCAGACGACTCGCTGAGCTCCGTCAGGAGGAGCACAGTGTGGCGGAATATTCCATCGACTTTCGCACCCTGGCGGCCGAGTGCGGGTGGAACAGCGAAGCACAGTGGGACATGTTCTTTCACGGACTGGCGGACCGTATTAAGGATGAGATCTACGTTTTGGAGCTTCCCAAGACACTGGACGGTCTTATTAACCTGGCCATAAGGGTGGACAATCGCCTTCAGCGCAGGAGTGCCCACAGAGAGCTTCGTTCACAATGTTTGGCTTCACAGACCGGTTGTTCGGAGGCTACACTTCCTGTTCCAGAATCCGAGCCCAAACAAATGGGAGGATTTCGCCTCTCAGCGGAGGAGAAACACCGCCGACGCACAAGTGGTTTGTGTATGTACTGTGGGGTTGCAGGGCATTTTGCAGCCTTATGCACGGTCAAGAACAATAATTCACCTAATGGTAAGCGTTTTTTGGTGGGAGAGATTATGACTGGAAAGGACTCTCCCAATACCACATCTCTACCCATTAAGTTGGGATTTAATTCAAGTTTTCATTCCTGTTATGCGCTCGTTGATTCAGGAGCTGAAGGGAACTTTATTGACTCTGATTTAGTTAATGAGTTAAAAATTCCTTTCTCTCCTCTTTCCTCACCCATAGCAGTCCAAGCACTTAGCGGATTATCTCTTCCAACCATCACACACATCACAGCTCCTATTAGACTTGTCACTTCAGGAAATCATACTGAAAGCATTTCTTTCTTTCTTACTAAATCTGTTAATAATCCTTTCATTTTGGGACATCCGTGGTTGGTCCTACACAAGCCCCACATTAACTGGGGCCACAGTGCAGTTTTTTCATGGAGTGAGAGTTGTCACAAGTCTTGTTTATTGTCTGCTTGTTCCACTGTTCCTTGTTCTGTGTTTCAGGAGGAGCAGGTGGATCTGTCAAACGTGCCCCGTGAGTACCATGACCTGAAGAGAGTGTTCAGTAAGTCCCGGGCTGCTTCTCTACCTCCTCACCGTCCCTATGACTGTGCTATAGACTTATTGCCAGGTACGTCTCCGCCCAAGGGCAAGTTATATTCACTGTCTGTTCCAGAGAGGGAGGCCATGGAGAAATATATTTCTGATTCTCTAGCAGCCAAGATCATCCGCCCGTCTTCTTCACCGGCGGGAGCGGGATTTTTTTTTGTGAAAAAGAAGGATGGTTCCCTTCGCCCATGCATTGACTATCGAGGGTTCAACAGCATCACGGTTAAGAATACCTACCCTTTGCCGTTGATGTCTTCGGCCTTCGAGCGCCTGCAGGGGGCGAACTTTTTCACAAAGTTAGATCTCCGCAATGCTTATCATTTGGTTCGCATAAGACCCGGGGATGAGTGGAAAACAGCGTTTAACACCCCTAGAGGGCATTTTGAGTACTGCGTTCTGCCCTTCGGCCTTTCCAACGCTCCGGCTGTTTTCCAGGCACTCGTCAATGACGTGTTGAGAGATATGATAGATCAGTTTATTTATGTCTACCTGGATGACATTCTGATTTTTTCTCACTCTCTCCAGGAACACGTTCAACACGTCAGGCGAGTGTTGCAGAGGCTGTTAGAGAATGGGCTTTATGTCAAGGCGGAGAAATGCGTTTTTCATGCACAGTCGGTTCAGTTCTTGGGACATATTGTGTCAGTCGAGGGGATGCGCATGGATCCAGAGAAGATTCAGGCTGTGGTAGATTGGCCAACCCCAGATTCCCGTAAGGCCCTGCAGAGGTTTCTGGGCTTTGCCAATTTTTACCGGCGTTTTATTCGCAATTTCAGCCAGCTCGCCGCACCTCTGACTTCCTTGACCTCCTCCAAGATGCCGTTCAGGTGGTCCAGTGCAGCTGAAGCTGCCTTTTCCAAACTAAAAGGCTGCTTCGTTTCAGCCCCGATCCTCATTGCCCCTGATCCTTCCCGGCAGTTTGTGGTGGAGGTCGATGCGTCTGAGGTTGGGGTCGGAGCCATTCTGTCCCAGCGCTCCTCCTCGGAGGGCAAGATCCATCCTTGCGCGTATTTCTCTCATCGATTATCTCCTGCTGAAAGAAATTACGACATTGGTAATCGAGAGTTGTTGGCCGTCAAACTTGCTTTGGAGGAGTGGCGTCATTGGTTAGAGGGCTCGGGTGTGCCCTTTATCGTCTGGACTGATCATAAGAATCTTGAATATATTAGATCCGCTAAAAGATTAAACTCCAGGCAGGCTCGGTGGGCATTATTTTTCGGACGGTTTAATTTTACGATCTCTTACAGACCAGGCTCCAAAAACATCAAACCTGACGCATTATCACGTCTTTTCGACCCGTCGGATCGCACGTCATCACCTGATCCTGTGCTTCCTCAGGGGATTGTTGTAGCGAACATTTCCTGGGAGATCGAGTCGAGGGTTCGCACAGCCTTGAATGGGGTAACGCCCCCGATCGGATGCCCACCGAGTCGGTTATTCGTGCCGGAGGAATTACGGTCCGACGTTGTCCGGTGGGGTCATTCCTCCAAGGTAGCTTGTCACCCAGGGGTGAGTCGCACGTTATTCGTTATCAAACAACGATTCTGGTGGCCAACTATGGCTCGTGATGTGCGCGATTTTGTATTGGCTTGCTCTGTCTGTGCGGTTTCTAAGTCTTCCAATCGCCCACCTGCTGGGCTCCTTCAACCGCTGTCAGTACCTTCAAGACCCTGGTCACACATCTCGCTAGATTTTGTTACGGGTCTTCCATCCTCTAACGGTAACACGGTAGTTTTGACCGTGGTGGACAGGTTCTCGAAGGCTGCTCATTTTATCTCTCTGCCCAAATTACCATCAGCCAGAGAGACAGCGGTTGCTGTCATTGATCATGTCTTTCGCATTCATGGCCTCCCGATGGACGTGGTTTCTGACAGGGGGCCTCAGTTTGTCTCTAGATTCTGGAGAGAATTCTGCCGTTTATTGGGGGCCACTGTTAGTCTTTCTTCTGGTTTTCATCCCCAGAGTAACGGCCAGACCGAGAGAGCCAATCAGGATCTTGAGCGCACATTGCGATGTTTGGTCTCGCAGAATCCCTCCTCCTGGAGTCAGCAACTTTCGTGGGTGGAGTACGCACATAATTCGTTACCAGTGTCGTCCACGGGCCTTTCTCCGTTTCAGTGTAGTCTAGGTTACCAGCCACCAGTTTTTCCCAGTCTGGAATCCGAAGTCGCGGTTCCCTCTGTTCACGCCTTTGTCCAGAGGTGCCGTCGCACTTGGAACAGGGCCAGACAGACCCTCCTCCGAGTGGGGACGCGCACCAAGGCTAAAGCCGATCGCCACCGGTCTAAGCCTCCCGTTTACGTTGTCGGTCAAAAAGTGTGGCTTTCTTCTAAAAACATTCCTCTCCGCACCGTTTGCAATAAGTTAGCTCCTAAATTTACTGGCCCTTTTATTGTCACTAAAATCATTAGTCCAGTGGCAATCCGCCTCAAATTACCTCCAGCGTACAGGAGAATTCATCCCGTATTTCATGTATCCAAAGTAAAGCCCGTTTTTCATACGGCAATTAATCCACACACTCCAGTTCCCCCCCCGCCGCGTCTCGTAGATGGGGAGACTGCTTATTCGGTTAAGCGCATTCTGGACTCTAGACGGAGGGGACGAGGATTTCAGTACTTGGTGGACTGGGAAGGTTACGGTCCGGAGGAGAGAAGTTGGGTTCCAGCCGGGGACATACTGGACCACTCTCTTATCGATGATTACAATCGCCAGGTAGGCTCGTCTGGGGACGCCAGGAGGCGTCCCTAGGGGAGAGGGTAATGTCACGGTTGTGGATTCATCTGCTCCTTATTTGAAGTGTCTGCATTGTGTGACAGTTCATTATTATTATACGCGTTTCTAAGTATGTGTGCCTTTCTCTCTCTGTGTTTGTGTGGGTGTCGCGTGGCTGTCAGTGGGTGTTTGTTTTCATGTCATCAGCTGAGCGGTCACATGATCTTTGTTACCGGAACTGTTCCGTAGCGCCGCTCGGCTGATAATCAGCGCGCTACAGGTGTAGCACATTTGTTGTGCCTATAAATGTTCAGCGTTCCTGTCTCACGTTGTCAGTTCGTTGTTTTGCTCACGGTTCTTTATGTTTTGTCAGGCTCCTCTCTTCGCTGGTGGTGAGTGGTCTGGTTATATTCCATGTTGCAGTATCTGATGCTTCCTGTTTCTTTCTGATGAATGTGTGATCCGCTCTGTTGATGAAGTACATCTGAGACATCCCGGTCTCTTCTATGACGAATGTTTTATCTGCTCTGTTGATGAGTTTATGAACATTTGATCAGTGCTGCCGAACCAGACCACCACTATATTATTCACCTGTTCAGTGCCTCCAGCCACTCACCAATTATCTGTCTATTTGTGAGAACTATATTAAAAGACTTTGTTTTTTCTTGCAATTGGGTTCCTCATCTTTTATGTCACGTGACATCTGTATCAGGGTGACAGGAGGCTGAAACTGGGGTCTGGTTGCTTCCATTGTCTCTTTGAATACTTTAGTCCTTTCCATGATGTCTGCTCCGAGGTGTTCAATTGATTTGGTGGTGTTACTGTTAATATCTTTCCTCTGTCCTTGTTTCTTCTTATCTTTACTAGGGAAATTCTCTTTGGTCACTGTATCTCTCCTTTCACTTTCAGAGTCTACTTCACTGCTTACATGTCGCTCAGTGTCGCAAACATACTCTACTACTTCACTCAGTTTAAAAGGCTTTGGTGTCACTACTTTTTTTTAACTTTGCTTGTCTCTCCAATTCAAGATTAGCAGCTTCCCCGATTTTCTCAATTAGCACTTCATCCATTACTTTGGGATCACTGAGGTATGGTTTAACTTGAAACTTAACTGCATCACTTAAGAGCCCAGTTTCCACAGAGCGAAGACATTTTTGTTGAATGAGCTCAGGGCTAAACTGTTTGCCATCCTGCTCATCTCCAGATGCCCAGAGCAGTTCAATGGCTCGAAACAGGAAACTTTGAGCAGACACTTTGGGATCCTGTGAGATGATATCCCTATATATGTATCCCTGTTCATGAGCCTGTGCAGCAGATCGGATAATGAGTCTATTTTATAGTGCCCCCTGAGGATGGTCCTTAATGTGGAAAGTGTGAGGTCTCGTTTTATCTCAAGACATTCTCTGAGAGGAAGGCTTGGACTCACAGCTCTGATGACAGCTTCAATAATTTCAGCCTCTGCATACCCCTTTCTCACTCCTGATTTGATTTGGTTGTTGAGAATTGTGTAGGATAATTTTTCCTTCTGTCCAGCCTCTCCAATCTGTCCAAAGACTCGAAATACCCTCCTCAGAGTAACTTCAGGAACTGGATCATGTTGTGTGGTTGGTACTTTATCATTTCTTTCATTACTTTCCCCCTTAGAGTTTACTTCAAGTTGCTCCATCTGTTCCTCTAACACACGACGAGCATTTGCTTGTGCCTGTTGTAATTCAGCATACACTTGTCTTAGCTGTTCCCTCTTAGAAAGAGTAACTGGTGAAGCTTCGAGCTCAGTTGGTTTCTTTAGGGACTCTATGAAATCCAGAAGTATATTGAGACTGTCTACATACTGCTCCTCTTCTAAACTTTCCTCTATTTCATTAAGTGTCCCCTCTGCTAGTCTGATTAGTGCCCGCCTCGTTTGGCCTGAGAAACCCTCACCTGCTGGCTCACTACACTTGAGGTGGTAGCACACTTTTAAAGGGTCACGAAACACCCAAACACATTTTTTTGAGCTGTTGACAGTCGTATATGTGTCCCACACTGCTAAAAACACTATTAGGACACCTATATTTCACTAATACGTGTAAATTGGTTGTTTTTGCTTTATTTCAAGCAAATTCGTACTTCCGGTTTGAAACAAATTTTTGAAGCTGCATCACGGTCATGACATAATAGCCTGTATTCCAGCTTGCAGACTGGGCGTCTGTGCCAGAGTGTGTCTTATTACGTCTTACAGCATGTTGCATTAATGCATGAGTAAGGCTTGGTTCAAACCAATCAGCGCGCTCTATTGTGCAACTTCATTAATATTCATTACTGTCACAGTGTTTAGACGACAGAGACGCCACGTTGTGTTGGCAAAACAAGCGTGAAGTGTTGCTTTTATAGTTTGCTGCAGTTAAGTTTTGTTTTCATTTTTTCTCTGTGAGAGCTCAGAGTCACGTGTGGATTAACAGTGTACGCGACGCTCGACAACAATACGTGTCTAAGGAGGATTATTGTTTACCTGAGAGCTGTTCTCATCTGCAAACGCTGAGATCCGGATTCGCTTGTAGTCTCCTCTTAATAAAGACGCGGCTCTAGTTGCTGGTGATTGTCCTGTCTCTACAGATTTGGTAAGTGAGCGACCAGTGCTCTTTGTTTATTCAGTTTGTACGTATCTAACAAACTATTGCACAGAGTCTAAACATGTAAGCACTACAACCAAACTTTAACCTCATGTAGGATTTTTACCGCATTTTGTGACTGGAATAACCCAAGCGGCTTTCTGACGCTACCTGTCCAGTGCATCAAAGTTTCCGGGAAATGCCGGGAGTTTTTTTTCTCTCATTCGCCGTGCGGTATCAAACATTGCATGAAAAATACACGCTTACAGCAGTTCCTCGAATCAAATATCTCGTTTTTCGCGAGGGACATGAATGAATTCTCTGAATGAAAGACAGTTAAAGTCCACCATTTAATAATTTGGCAAATAATTCGACAACAGATGCCCATGTAGTCGAGTGCCCAAATAGACACTCCCACACCGTGCCTCTTTTTTTTCTCCGACACTCCCCCCTAAACAGAGCTGGACACGCCCACTTTTCTGGCTTTTTCCAAAGTAGAGGTGTGAAAACACCCTGCTGAAACGAGAGGGTTTCATGGCCCTTTAACAGTTCAGACTTCTCTATTGTCAAAAACTTGGAAGTGACACAGTCTTGAAGTTGTTCAATTTTTTTTTATCTCTCTCTCTTTGATGGGGAATAGACAATGAATTTAATCTAGTTCAGTTGTATTCTGATTTTTTTTTTCTTCTGTAACTGCAATGTCTTTCTTTGTTTTTAGGTTCATTATAAGGAGGAGCTGTCTCTCACATCATCCAATCAGCAGCATCCTCCTGGCTGGCTTGCCACACACAGAAGAGGCGGGGTTTTCTGGTCCCACCATAATATTATTTTTATTGTTTGTCACACTGCAATCTGTAATAAAACCAAACAAACACACACACAATGAGATGTTTTAGTGTTTCAGTGCTGGCAGTGTGGCTTCTTCATGCATGCGTGAAACCAATGAACACAGAAACACTTATATAAACACTCAAATATAGAATTATCAATAAACAATGGCAATGAATAGACACTGACTCGATGCATTTCTCCACACAATATAAATTACCAATACCAGAGTAATAGTCATTAAACTCTAAACTCTTACTGCATAAACAACAAACAGTAACTATTTTAAATAACTTTATTATCTACTAATTACTTTATAGTTTACTTTTATTATTTAAATACTCTTTAACATTGATGTATTATAACTGTATTAACCCACACTACTGTTTTAAAAGGTAAACTTATACTTAATAAACCTTGTTAATCTATATGTACATCATATTTATATGTATATTATATTTATATAATAACACAAGGCCTCTATCACTGCGATCTCCATTACAGACGTCGGCCTCATGTCTGTCACGATTACGCTGATGTGGTTATTTTATACATATAAACATACATAAACGATCCTCACATTATTTACACTGCTAAACACATACTAAAGATAACATTTGATGCAACATCATACATCTTACCTGTAATAAAACCAAACAAACACACACACAATGAGATGCTATGATATGTGTTCAGTTCTGGCAGTGTGGTTTCTTCATGAATGCTTGAAACCTACTTCGGCTCACGTATTGCTCACTAATTGTCCCCTAGTGTCACTTGCCAGTACATACAGATTAAAATGATGATGGGCATCAACACATTAAAACTAACCTGAACTTATTGCAACACTCTTACTAAATAATGACTAATCCACGCAAACATAACAGCTATATATAAAAAATCAAATTAAACAGATGACTGCTACAAATCCATACCTCTACACACAGGAGAAAATGTTTTGCTGCATTCATGTCATGTGTGAAACGTTTTGTCCAAACTCTGTAGACACTAATCAGATCTTTACAGTTTCTCTCCAGTGTGAATCTGCTTCTGTTTTCAGAAGTGTTAACTGATTAAACCTCTAGTCACAGTGTGAACACTTGTACGGTCTCTTCAGTGTGAATCGTCTGGTGCAGTTTCAATTTTGGAGCTGTAATAAAAGTCTTCTTACACGCAAAGTACATACACTCTTTCACACCAGTGTGGATCTTCATGTGTTTATTAAGCTTTGCTAACTGGTTGAAACTCTTCTCACATTGAGTGGATGTAAATGGTCTCTCTCCAGTGTGGGTCTTCATGTGTTTATTAAGGTCTGATGAGTTGCTGAAACTTATCCCACACCGAAGCTGCGGTCACACTAGAATTTGAGCTTTCGAAATTCTGTTGTATGGCGCTGCGAAAAAGGGCGGGATTAAACGAGATGATTAAGCATTAAAAAAGTGAGCGATTGGTCCATATTTTACATTTCTGTCCAGGGAGGTCATGTTAACCATCTTCTATTGGTCTCACAAAGTCAAGTAAAGCGATTTGGCAGGTCAGAGTTCCCCAAGCTTAAACTTTGCAACGCAGTGAACTGCGAAACTTGATGCACAAACTTGCATTTCCCGTCTGATGCATTCACGTGTGTATGAATTGATGTCTATGGGGAGAAAAGTCCAGTGTCACCATGGCTTAAGTGCAAATGAATGGTTACTCTGAATGGTGTGGCTCATCATGTGTTTATTAAGGTGTGATGAACAGCTGAAACTCTTCCCACACTGAGTGCATGTAAATGGTTTCTCTCCAGTGTGGATCCTCATGTGTTTATTAAGGTCTGATGAGCGGCTGAAACTCTTCCCACACTGAGTGCATGTAAATGGTTTCTCTCCAGTGTGGATCCTGATGTGTTTATTAAGGTCTGATGAGTTGCTGAAACTCTTCCCACACTGAGTGCATGAAAATGGTTTCTCTCCAGTGTGGATCCTCATGTGTTGTTTAAGGTGTGATGAGCGGCTGAAACTTTTCCCACACTGAGTGCATGTAAATGGTTTCTCTCCAGTGTGGGTCTTCATGTGTTTATTGAGGTCTGATGAGTTGCTGAATCTCTTCCAACACGGAGTGCATGTGAATGGTTTTTCTCCAGTGTGAAATCTCATGTGTAGATTAAAGGATGATGATTGGATGAAACTCTTCCCACACTGAGTGCATGTGAACGGTTTCTCTCCAGTGTGGATTCTCATGTGAATCTTAAGATTGCCATTTCTTCCAAAACTCTTTCCACACTGAGTGCAGGTGAAACGATTCTTGTCTCTCCTTTTTAAAATACAATCAGTCTGTAAATGAGTTTTTTCCTCAATTTTGACATGATGTTCCTCCTCTTTTCTTTCCCCATTCTCTTCAATTAGGTCTGAAATAAATGAATAAAACATTAGTTTTCATTAGTTTTAAAAACTCTCATCAAAAGCTGAAAAGTGAGAAGACACTGGAAACATTGTCTACACACACTGCAATTTTGATGCACATTAAATTTGGAATAAATCAAATCATATTTTGTTTGGTCCATTAACATGTACACATTTAAGCAGATTCAATTCATCTTTATTTAACTAGTGCTTTTACAATGTAAATTATGTCAAAGCCACTTAACATAGAAGTTATAGTAAATTGTAACTGTGTCAGTCCAGTTTTCAGACTTTCTGACATAATTGATCATAAAAGTCAATTTGGTCATATTGATAAAGCTGTAAATGGCCTATTTTTATTCGTAAATATTCACAATTACAACAAAATGTTTATTTAAACGTGTTAAGCAGACAGGGAATACTTGATAATTCTGTGCCTGACTGGTTAATGCATCAGAAAAAAAGTTCTTGGGTAACAGCTGAACAAACAGCTGAATATTTGCCTCGCAGACATGAGACATACCTATACAGCATCTGCATAAAGGCTGGAATGTGCACCTTTCCTCTTGTGTGCTGTTGGCTTATTTTCATCCATTCTGGGATGATTTTCAGGCTTAATTTGGCCAAAACTTTCTGTGTTTCAGCACACGGACTAATATTTGGGGACATCTTATCTTTGACATATTTTGGGAAAATGCTTTGAAATAAAAAATAAAAACTCAATACACTCTGGGCAAATTTACTCCCTTTTCTTTATATTCATGGCTGTTTTTTTTCTCCATTGGCCTGTATTAGAACAACATTTTTATTGCAAAGCCATGACAGCATATAATCATGCATTTATGATTGTTGGTGTTTTCTGTGACGACAGTCAACATTGTTTAATTGGTCTCCACCCATGGGACGGCAAAAGAAAATGGGTGAAAGTATGAAGAAAGAGGAGAGTTGAAGAGGGCAGCATTGTGTGGTGTGCAGAAGAAAGAGAAGTTAACTGAAATGTTGGAGTGCGGGGAAATGAGTAGAGAAACCGGGTCGAGACGAGCAGTGAAAAACTTAACGACTGGCTGTGAGAAACACTGTGTCTTGTTACTGAAGTGCTTGTGATGTCTGTGAACGAGTGCGTCACCAAAGACTTCAGAGCAGTGTGTCTGGAACAAAGTCATCTTACCGATTCATCTCACTGGCATGAAGTCAGTAGCCGACAGTAGCGGCTGGGTTTGTAGACGCCCTTAACCTTCACATCCACACCTCCACATTGCCATTCCCCTCTCATTTCCATTGACCCCTTCACTCCATGGGTTAGAAGCAAAAGGTATTTTTTTTTCTTTCCCCAAATTCTCATTTTATTTCTCGTTTTGTTTTTCATTGTACTATTATTTATTATTTTTTTCCCCATTTTCAAATCTGATGAATCTGCTGGCCTAAAATCATTTACATTTTTTCCTTTTACTTTCATTTGAGTTATAAGTGCTGAGTGTTTTGTTTTTCATTGTGATTATTGTTATATTGTTTATTTAGGACTTCCAGCTAGAGTGGCACCATGTAAAGACGCAAACTGTTGAGTTCCTCACGTGAAACTTAATCTGTTTAATATTGCTCTTATCCTAAATACTGTTACCTTAAACCTACCTATACTGGAAATTAAGTGTTTATAAGTGTCGGAGTCAGGCTGTTCTGAGCGTAATTCAACTTGAATCAGGATGAATATAGGCCGAAGCAACTGTAGGGAGGCTAAATCCGCTTCTAGCCTCTATGCTAATGCTAACCTCGAAGAGCAAGCTGCATCTAAGAAAGCTCCGGCGAGTGATAACAGCGCGGTCCATCAAGCTATTGATGCACTAAAGGGTGGATTGATTGCTTAAATTGAAGAAAAGGCCGTTGCACAGTCAAATGAACTTTGGAATCAAATTGTCCAGCTTCGGACAGAGTTAGGCAATGCTGTGGAGCACATTAACGACAGAGTGGAAGCAGCTGTCTGGTCTGGAGTCTGTGTTGGGTGGATACTCTGAATCTCTTACTACACTGGAAAGAGTTTAGTATCGTGAAAAAGGAGCTGGCTCTGCTGAGAGGCCAAGGCGAGGATCTTGAGGAGAAGTCTCACCACTCAAATATCCACATTACAGGAGTTAGAGAGGACAGGAGCACACCAAATGCATGACGGAATTTGTAGATGGCCTCTTGAAAGATACCGTGAACCTTGAGAAGATTCCACTTCTGGACTGGGCACACCGCACTCTAAGCAGCAAACCAGTGGACAACAAGGAGCCGCCACGCGCCCTCGTTAAATGCCACTACTTTTCCAAAATATAGGATATGTTCAAATAGCCATTAAATTGAAGGGAATCACGACAGTACACTGGGCTGTCAAAGACAATACAAATGTTAATGTCACTCAGCAGTTATGTTTTAAATGACCACTATAGCATGTTTGTTGTTGTTATTCCTAGTTCTCAAGTATATTTAGTCAATAATGTGGTAGCTTTTTAGTAAGACATCAAGAGCTGTTCAAATTGTTTTGTTTTATATGTGAGGTCCCACAAATGTCAGCTAGTTAAGAGTGGGAGTAGCTGCAGGTGTGTGCAAGTTTACATGCAAGGTTTCAATATTGTGTTGTTTTGTGTTTATAAGTGTATGTGCGATCACCTCTTTTCTTATTTATTCTTTCTCTCTTTTTTTCCCTTCCTCTCTCTTCCACACATCCCCCTACATACAAAACCCACAGATACCTTTCGGATGTTTCTGATGTTTTCGACAGCCCTCCATAAAATAGGTGAAGTAAAGACAAACTTTACCATTTGGAATGTGCGGGGGCTAAATCACCCAGTGAAACGAAACAAAGTGTTAGCATATCTTAAGTTAAAATCTGATATTGTATATTTACAGGAGACACATCTGTTAAAAAAAGACTATTCTAAACTTAATAGAGGAGCCTATACACAAAGATATATTATTCTAACTTCAATAGCAAAAGTAGGGGCGTTGCTAAACTAATACATAAGAATGTACAGTTTTACATTTACATTTAGTCATTTAGCAGACGCTTTTATCCAAAGCGACTTACAAATGAGGACAAGGAAGTAATTTACACAACTATAAGAGCAAAGAAGTGCTGTAGGCAAGTTTCAGGTGTGTAAAGTCTAAGAATGAATATACATATATACATATAGTCTAAGATATACATATACATATTTTTTTTTGGAGTACAGTTAGTGGTATAGCTAGATAGGCAATTGCAGATTAGGAATTGAAGTGGAGACTAAATAGTTGAGTTTTTAGTCGTTTCTTGAAGACAGCAAGTGACTGCCGTTCTGATGCAGTTATTGAGTTCATGGTGAAGCAGACGAGGATTTTGGCAGACGAGGATTTTGTAAAATTTATTGATGCTCAAATTGATTCTTGATTTCTTCCTTGAGACAAACGAATCCCAGAGATAAGTTATAGCATCCTATGGGATACTCAGAAAGCATATATAAGAGGACAGATTATTTCATATCAAGCTAGTGAAAATAAAAGAAAGTCAAAACGGCTTACAGAGATTATGAATAAAATTAATACAATTGATGAGCTACACTCAACATCACCGTCCGAAGATGTCCATAAGAAAAGACTTCTTCTACAAGTGGAATATGACTCCTTGACAAGTGAAAATGCAGAGGATCTCCACATAAGATCACGCCAGATTCATAATGCACATGGTGAACGAGCTGGCAGGTTATTGTGTTACCAACTGACACAATCAGCAGCTGGTTTTATAGCAGCAGTTAGTAAGGATGATGGCAGTATTATTACTGATTAACAGGGAATAAATGACCAATTAAAAACTTCTATAAAACTCTTTACAGCTCTGAGGTAAACGAAATTAAACATATTGAGAGCTTATTAATTATTTAGAATTGCCATCCCTCTGATTCAGATCAGTTGGCATTAGTAGGAAATTTAACACTTTCTAAAATTGAAAATGCAATCAAAAAACTGAAAACCGGAAAAGCACCAGGCCCCGATGGCTTCCCGTCCAAGTTTTATAAGAAGTTTACTGCTAAGCTAACACCCCTGTTGTGCAAGGTATTTGCTGAAGCTCTTGTCTTGGAATCACTCACCCTCTCCATGACATCGGCTATTATAACAGTACTTCTTAAAAAGGATAAGGAACCACTAAAAGTGAATCTTATCAACCAGTCAGCTTATGGCCCGTTTCCACTGAGTGGTACGGTTCGGTACCGTACCACTTTTTCAACACCCTTTCGAAAGGGTAACCAAAAACAAGAAAGGGTACCAAAAGGTGGAGCTACATGCACAGCCGAACGCTGATTGGTTATAGAGATACATCAGGAGCTCGTGGAGCTAGACAGAATGTAAACAAAGGATCCGCCATGTTCTAATACACAGCCAAGAAATTACATGGATATACTATATGCATATAATAACAACGAGCCATGGATGACCCGAGCTCAAACAAACCTTGTCGTCGTCTTGACAAAGCCAAACGAGACATGACGCCGTGGTCAACCCTTCCTTTATCTTTTGACTAGGATGATCAATTTCATTAAAATGACAATACTACCAAGATTTCTGTTTCAGACCGTGCCTGTTTTTATTCCCAAGTAATTTTTCAAAGAGTTAAATAATTGTATTTCTACATTTCTCTGGGATAAGAAAATTCCTTGCAAAAGAAAGGAATTCTTGAAAAGAAAAAAGGAACAGGGTGGATTGGCAATGCCAAATTTCTTATACTATTATTGGGCGGCCAATTTACACAAACTCATATTCTGGTTATCCAACATCTGTATTGATGAGGCCACACTTTGTTTACTGATGGAACAGCACACGTCTAATCCAGTGTCCTTACACTCACTACTTTGTGCCACGATTAGTAGGGAGTAAACAATATTTTACGAATAACCCATTTATATTAATGAATCACTCAGAATATGGTCACAATTCAGACTTCACTTTAATAATAAACAAGTATTGCCTTCTGCTCCCATTTTGTTAAATCTGTTATTCCCTCCCTCTCTTATAGATTCAGCATTCCAATTATGGTCTAGGAAAGGATTTAACTGTGTTAAAGACCAGGGGTCCGTTCTTCGTACGTGGATTACTCAGTTAGCTGGATTTGGATATTGACGATTTGACACCATCCAGGATCGTTTCGTTCTTCAAAGCTGATCCGAGAGTTGTTGTCATAGCAACAGTTCTGCTAGCTTAAACCTAATCGGGAGCAGGTTCAATTCTTATAAACAGATTTAGATCGGCTCAGTTCAAGCAAATATAATACAGAAAGTATGTACCGAATTCTGATATTTTCCTACAGTAGTAGTTATATACACTTGGGAAAAGAGTAAATATTTTTAAATTATATATATAAAGTTATAGTTATTAATAAAATAAATAAAGGTATATATATTAATAAAACTTATGCAATCTGCATTCTCGAAATGAAAGTACAAAGACAAAAACTTATTGATATGAACTTTTTAGATCGCTTAGTACAAATTGTGTATTATAGAAATGCACAATATGTGATTTTTTTTTAAAGCAATTATACATTTATGCAGTCATGAACATGTTTTGACAGTTAATATGCCAGTGATTTGATGCTTCACAATAGTTGCAGACGCCTTTACCAATATCAAAATGCTTTTGTAAACAACCAGTTATTCTTTACACCGATAAAAAAAACCGGCTACTACAATAAAGAAAATCTTTTCTAAATGTAGAACTAAATACACTGATTTGCATTGAAATACATGATCAATACTCTTGACACATGAAAGTGTAAAGCCTGCAGATAACAACAAATGTGGAAGGTTATTGCGTGTCATATTTAACAAACCGTTTACTGCTAATTTGACGTATTTTGGTCGTAGTTTGGCTCACATGGATAATTGAATATTAATCAGATGATGTCATTACGCTGCTGTGCCGTCAGCCAATCGTTGCATTGCTGATCATGATTTCGAGGATCGATAGATCTGTCCTTCAATACACACGCAGCGATCTCAGATCAGTTTATCCAGACATTCTAATCTGATTTGCGAACTTGTTTGAACAACCAAATTAGCGAGAGATCAGTTATCGAGATGAAAAGATCCAGAATTGGCAAAATCATCTTAGATCATTTAAGCGAGATACGAAGAACGGAGCCTAGGAATAATAAACAGCTACTTGCTCTACAAACAAGAAAAACAAGAAAATTAGAAATATGGCTTTGCAACAGGCGACACGGTGGCGCATTAGATAATGCTGTTGCCTCACAGCAAAAAGGTTGCTGGTTCAAGCCTCGGATGGGTCAGTTGGCGTGTCTGTGGGGAGTTTGCATGTTCTCCCCGCGATCACGTGGGTTTCCTCCGGGTACACCAGTTTTCCCCACAGTCCAAAGCAAATAAATTGGGTAAAGCTAAATTATCTGTAGTGTATGAGTGTGAATAAGTGTGTATAGATGCTTCCCAAAGATGGGTTGCAGCTGGAAGTGCATACACTGCATAAAGCATATGCTGGATAAGTTGGCAGTTCATGCCGCTGTGGCGACCCCAGATTAATAAAGGGACTAAGCCGAAAAAAAAAAAATTTAATTAATTAATGACTTTGCAACATCAAGCAGCATTAGGCATGGGCCAGTATAAGATTCTGACGTATAAATAACCTTGAATAAAAATATCACGCTTTCACTGTACTGTGATTACTACTCTAAAATATATTCTTTTTTTATGTCTGGGTAAAAAACAAAAAACTTTTTCCCTTTTGAACACAAAATATTTTCTTTTGAGAAACTTTGAAAGTATTTTGGAGCAAGTTAAATTTAAGACTTTAAGACCATTATGACTGAAATTTTGGACTCATAAAGGGCTAAAGGCTAAGGAATTTTTCAAATGGCCCAAATGGAAAGATTTTTATTTGCCCCATCAAAAACATATTATAATTTAATTAATTTAATTATACAGTAATATATATATATATATATATATATATATATATATATATATATATATATATATATATATATTTTTTTTTTTTTTTTTTTTTTTTTTTTTTTCTTAATTGTGACATTTCTTTAAATTGTGTGTAATAACAAGCAAGCTTTACTTTACCTACTAAATCTATGCACAACAATCTGTCCAGGTCGATGTCCTCAGCAGTAAATACATGGAGCACGTTTAAACAAATGTTATTGTAGGGAAAATAATTAAACCATTATGATAAATAGAGTTAAAATGACCTATTTGAATAAAAAGTTGAAAGTTTTATTGAGATGGATTGTTGGTGATTGTATGGGTTTTGGCCAGATTGGGTAGCAAAACATGAACAAAGGAAAATTAAGACTTGTTTAAAAAGATTTAAGACCTACAACACAATATTTTAGTAAATTAAAGACTTTTTAATGCCTAAAAATTTGATTTAGCAATTAAAGACATTTTAAGACCCAGTAATTAGCCCTGCTAATTAGTTATTATAATAATGATGTAATTCTAGATACTATCTGTGAGAACTAACAACTACTAGAAACACCTCAGTTTAAACCCATAAAGGAAATTATGGGTCATTAAAGGAATTGTGATCATTGTGACATATGCAAATGGAAAGTACTAAGCCAACACTATCACTGCAATAGCAGACATCCTTTATGAGAATACTGTAGGTCAAATATCGTCAGCTCAGTTAAACTTTTTTAATTTATTGTTTTTATTTATTTTATGTAAGTGCTCAAGGACGCTTTACAAAAGGTAGAGAAACAAGAAAAGCAATAAGGTAGAGAAAATGGGAGAGTAATAATACATAAAATAATGACAAAAGACATGAGAACAAGTATGAAAGAAACTCAATCTGTCTTTAAATGAGTGCTTATGTTCATTCAGGAAAACTAGGCTGCACACTCAGGGCTGCAAGATGGATTAATTTAGTATTCTTATTATTAAAATATATCTGAATGAGGATCTGAGTTGGTGTAAATATCTGAGTTGGTGTTTGAGAAAGAAAACCAACCTGTTTATTCCTGCAGATCTTCCAGTTTGACTGTGAATGTTTCTTCAATCTTCACATCTTCACTCTCCTCTTTAATAAACGCCATCTTTATAACAGTGTGGAGATCAATCGCTTCAGCAGGAGTTTTTCTCTGTGTTTGGACACTTTATCCTGTTTAAAATGAACAAAACAATAAAAATGTCCTGTTTAAAATGAATAAAACAACGAACAGAAACAAAATAACTTCTCTTCAATACTTGCTTCAACAGTTTTTTATGTTAAAGTAATTACCAAATAGAATTAGATAAAAAAGTAAGTCAGAGCAAGAAACAATAGCCTCAAATGAGCTGATTAAAACTAGTACTCCATTTCATAGAGGTAAAGTTGGTTTTATATTTGCATACTCTGACTTCCCCCTTAATAATATAATTCCATGAAGTATTATTTGCAAACTGTAAATAGTGAAGTTATATTAGCAGCCAATGACTATCAAAGTACAACATTGTCCACAGTCAAATAAACACCGCAGTCAAGTGAGCCGCCACATGAGAACAACCGGTCAAGCTAGCCACCTCCAGTATTTTAATGCACTTCTGTTTGAGGAATTACGGTACAGAAGCTAGAGCAGTCAAAAACCTCACAAAGACATATATTTCAGCGGTTATTGGCCAAATGTGTCTAGCAAAAAGAAAACATGCATTAATTAAATCATAAATGTACCTTTTAAAATAAATATGAAAATATAGAACATTGAAATACATTTATTGCAGAGTTTTTTTAAGTTTTGCAAAAGTCTGACAGAATAATTTAACACTGATTGAATTCATGCTTTTTTCACTGATATTAATAATTTCTTTAGACTTGACGTGACATTTATGCCAATTTACAAGGCAAAAACAAAATGAAGTCTACAAAAACACCTGTTTTTTACTGCTATTGCTGAGAATTCTGCCATAGTTGACATGAAATATTCAATTAATTCTATTTCAGGATGACCTTGAATCAATTTCCATGGCAAAGGTGATTGGCATTTGCAGCTGAATATGGCAGAAAAATAAAGGCAAAGTCTGCAAGAATACATCACTGATCATTTTCTGCATTTTATACATGCACTAATAAAATTTCTTCAGAGTTGACAAGACATTTCAATAAATTCTAATTCAGGAT
Organism: Danio rerio; assembly: GCF_052040795.2. Classification (NCBI taxonomy): domain Eukaryota; kingdom Metazoa; phylum Chordata; class Actinopteri; order Cypriniformes; family Danionidae; genus Danio; species Danio rerio. The sequence goes on from NC_141024.2 coordinate 55,151,991, forward strand.
GACCTTGATTCTTTCCATGGGAAATTTTATTGGCATTTACAGCTGAATATGGCAGAAAAATAAAGTGTGGAGAAGTACATTACATCACTGATTTTTTTTCTTGCTTTTGAGTTGACATGAAATATTCAATGAACTCTAAATCAGGATGGCCTTGACTCTTTACACACCAACTTTCATATAGAATTACTGCTGAATTTGGCAGAAAAATGGAGACAAAGCAAAAAAATTACATCACCTTCTGCTTTATTTACCTGCACTATTGAAATTCTGTTAGAGTTGACAAAAAATGTCTAATCAATTCTAATTCAGTATGCCCCTGACTCTCCCCATGCCAACATTCTTAATGATTTACAGCTGAATTTGGCAGAAAAATAAAGATCAAGTATGGAGAAGTACATTACATCACTGATCATTTCTTGCATTTTCTACTGCTATAATTAAAAATTCTTCAAAGTTGACATGAAATATTCAATAAATTCTTATTTAGGAGGACACTGACTCTTTACATACCAACTTTCACAAAGAAATACTGCTGAATTTGGCAGAAAAATAAGGACAAAGTCTGTAAAAATATTACATCACTGATCATTTCTTGCTTTTTCTAGTGCTGTAATTAAAATTCCTTCAGAGTTGACATGAAATAATTAATAAATTCTCATTTAGGAGGACACTGACTCTTTACATACCAACTTTCACAAAGAAATACAGCTGAATTTGGCAGAAAAATAAAGATCAAGTATGGAGAAGTACATTACATCACTGATCATTTCTTGCTTTTTCAAGTCATATAATTAAAAATTCTTCAAAGTTGACATGAAATAGTCAATAAATTCTCATTTAGGAGGACACTGACTCTTTACATACCAACTTTCATATAGAAATACTGCTGAATTTGGCAGAAAAATGGAGACAAAGTCTGCCAAAAAAATTACATCACTGATCCTTTCTTGCTTTTTCTACTGCTATAACTAAAATTCCTTCAGAGTTGACATGAAATATTCAATAAATTCTTATTTAGGAGGACACTGACTCTTTACATACCAACTTTCACATAGAAATACTGCTGAATTTGGCAGAAAATTAAGGACAAAGTCTGTAAAAATATTACATCACTGATCATTTCCTGCTTTTTCTAGTGCTGTAATTAAAATTCCTTTTGAGTTGACATGAAATAATCAATAAATTCTCATTTAGGAGGACACTGACTCTTTACATACCAACTTTCACATAGAAATACTGCTGAATTTGGCAGAAAAATAAGGACAAAGTCTGTAAAAATATTACATCACTGACCATTTCTTGCTTTTTCTACTGCTATTATTAAAAATTCTTCAGAGTTGACATGAAATATTCAATAAATTCTCATTTAGGAGGACACTGACTCTTTACATACCAACTTTCACAAAGAAATACTGCTGAATTTGGCAGAAAAATAAGGACAAAGTCTGTAAAATATTGCATCATTGATCATTTCCTGCTTTTTCAACTGATATAACTAAAATTCCTTCAGAGTTGACATGAAATAATCAATAAATTCTCATTTAGGAGGACACTGACTCTTTACATACCAACTTTCACATAGAAATACTGCTGAATTTGGCAGAAAAATAAGGACAAAGTATAGAGTAGTACATTACATCACTGATCATTTCTTGCTTTTTCAAGTCATATAATTAAAAATTCTTCAAAGTTGACATGAAATAGTCAATAAATTCAATAAAGAATAAAGAATAAAAATTCAATAAAGAAATACTGCTGAATTTGGCAGAAAAATAAAGATAAAATATGCAAAAGTACATTATATCACTGATCATTTCTTGCTTTTCTACTGCTATTACAGTCGACAGAAAATAATAAATAAATTCTCATTTAGTATGAAACTGACTCTTTACATATTAACTCTAGGCTATACAACTGAATTTGGCAGAAAATTAAACATAAAAATCTGCAATAATGCATTACTGACCGTTTCCTGCTTGTCTACTGCTATTTATTGAAATTCTCTCAGTTGGCAAGAACTGTTCAACAATTTATTCTTCAAAATGACCTTGACTGCCAACATGCATCACTGATTATAACAGAATTTTTTCTTATGGCTTTTTATGCTTTGGCGTTAACATGATGTTTTTGATAAATACTCTTAAAAATAAGATTCTGTCTATTTTAAGTTTCAGACGGTTTTATGGTAAACATTTTATATAAAGTATCTTAAAATACATTACAACACACCTAATTTCATATTCTTTATTCATTCATTTTCTTTTTAGCTTAGTCACTTTATTAATACGGGGTCGCCACAGTGGAATGTACCGCCAACTTATCCAGCACGTTTTACACAGTGGATGAACTTCCAGCTGCAACCCATCACTGGGAAACACCCATACACATCCAATCACACATACACTATGGCCAATTTAGCTTACTCAATTCCCCTATAGCACGTCTTTGGACTTGTGGGAGAAACTGCAGCATCCTGAAGAAAGCCACAAGGACAAGGGGAGAACACGCAAACTCCACACAGAAATGCCAATTGACCCAGCCGAGGTTTGAACCAGCAACCTTCTTGCTGTGAAGTAATCATGCAACCCACTGCGCCACCTTACGCCCTAGTCTACAATATTTTTTTTTATTCAATTTCATTTTTTGCAATATGAGTTGCATGAGGACATTTGAGGACAAACTAATAGCTTATTTGCTTACAATTGTTCATCTTTTTCTTAGCCTACTTAATTTACATTGAAAGATATGTCCTTTCTGTGGCGACCCGATTAGTCAGGGACTACGTAAAATGAATGAATGAGTGATGTTTACTTTCTTTTTATAATATTATTAAGAATCTTCCATATTTTTGTATATTGTTAACAAAATAAAAACCACTTACAATAACATTTACTTTTATATAGCCTGGATACAAATGATTTATTTATTGTCTAAAAAATTACATTTGGTTTCAGAAATTAAATTTAACAAAAGTGATTACTTTTATTTTTTAAAAATTACTTTTAACATTATACTCAAAACACTTTGGAAATTGTGCATATAGGCCTAAAAAAAGCAACGTAGGCTATAGCCTACTGTTTAAATTAAAAACATTCTGAAGACAAATTTTCACAAGCTTCAGAAAACTTTTTCAACTTGTAAATCATAGTAAATGATTTTGGCCTAAGTTGGTTAACATTGGTTTTGGATAAATCTATTTTCCTTCTGCACAATGTTCTCTTGCACACTTTATTTTTCTAAAAAAAAAAACAGCTGTAAATGCTATAAATTTAAATCTAAATAAAAAAATGCCATGGAAAGAGTCAATGTCATCCTCATTTAGAATTTATTAATTATTTCATGTCAACTCTGAAGAATTTTTAATTATAACAGTAGAAAATGCAAGAAATGATCAGTGATGTAATTTTTTTGGCAGACTTTGTCTCCATTTTTCTGCCAAATTCAGCAGTATTTCTATATGAAAGTTGGTATGTAAAGAGTCAGTGTCCTCCTAAATGAGAATTTATTGACTATTTCATGTCAACTTTGAAGAATTTTTAATTATATGACTTGAAAAAGCAAGAAATGATCAGTGATGTAATGTACTTCTCCATACTTGATCTTTATTTTTCTGCCAAATTCAGCTGTATTTCTTTGTGAAAGTTGGTATGTAAAGAGTCAGTGTCCTCCTAAATGAGAATTTATTAATTATTTCATGTCAACTCTGAAGGAATTTTAATTACAGCACTAGAAAAAGCAAGAAATGATCAGTGATGTAATATTTTTACAGACTTTGTCCTTATTTTTCTGCCAAATTCAGCAGTATTTCTTTGTGAAAGTTGGTATGTAAAGAGTCAGTGTCCTCCTAAATAAGAATTTATTGAATATTTCATGTCAACTTTGAAGAATTTTTAATTATAGCAGTAGAAAATGCAAGAAATGATCAGTGATGTAATGTACTTCTCCATACTTGATCTTTATTTTTCTGCCAAATTCAGCTGTAAATCATTAAGAATGTTGGCATGGGGAGAGTCAGGGGCATACTGAATTAGAATTGATTAGACATTTTTTGTCAACTCTAACAGAATTTCAATAGTGCAGGTAAATAAAGCAGAAGGTGATGTAATTTTTTTGCTTTGTCTCCATTTTTCTGCCAAATTCAGCAGTAATTCTATATGAAAGTTGGTGTGTAAAGAGTCAAGGCCATCCTGATTTAGAGTTCATTGAATATTTCATGTCAACTCAAAAGCAAGAAAAAAAATCAGTGATGTAATGTACTTCTCCACACTTTATTTTTCTGCCATATTCAGCTGTAAATGCCAATAAAATTTCCCATGGAAAGAATCAAGGTCATCCTGAATTAGAATTTATTGAAATGTCTTGTCAACTCTGAAGAAATTTTATTAGTGCATGTATAAAATGCAGAAAATGATCAGTGATGTATTCTTGCAGACTTTGCCTTTATTTTTCTGCCATATTCAGCTGCAAATGCCAATCACCTTTGCCATGGAAATTGATTCAAGGTCATCCTGAAATAGAATTAATTGAATATTTCATGTCAACTATGGCAGAATTCTCAGCAATAGCAGTAAAAAACAGGTGTTTTTGCAGACTTCATTTTGTTTTTGCCTTGTAAATTGGCATAAATGTCATGTCAAGTCTAAAGAAATTATTAATATCAGTGAAAAAAGCATGAATTCAATCAGTGTTAAATTATTCTGTCAGACTTTTGCAAAACTTAAAAAAACTCTGCAATAAATGTATTTCAATGTTCTATATTTTCATATTTATTTTAAAAGGTACATTTATGATTTAATTAATGCATGTTTTCTTTTTACTAGACACATTTGGCCAATAACCGCTGAAATATATGTCTTTGTGAGGTTTTTGACTGCTCTAGCTTCTGTACCGTAATTCCTCAAACAGAAGTGCATTAAAATACTGGAGGTGGCTAGCTTGACCGGTTGTTCTCATGTGGCGGCTCACTTGACTGCGGTAAATAAACAGTGCTAATGTTGTTTAGAAGTCATGCGTGCATGCTAATTCTGATCGAATATTCAAAGTAACATAGAGACTTCTAAATGAACAAATGTGCGAATATAAAACCAACTTTACCTCTATCTCCATTTCTTATAGTGATGTACTTAGAATGGAATGACATTATGGTATTTAATAAATTAAACCTTCATTAAAACCCTTATTACACACTTAACTGTTACTTCATTCAAACTTTATTCAGGTATGTTCTTAATTGTTTAGTTTGTTTTATTTATATTATTGTCTGCTTGTAGCACTTTTTTGCCCAAGACAAATTTCCTCTCGGGAACAAAAAGTTTGTCTTCTCTTTATTCAAACAATAGACCTCATTACTGTGAGTTAAATAGTACTACGTTGCATAAAGGGTTAACATAACATTGCCAACAGCAGATACATAATTTAGCACTGATGAAAAACCTGAAACTTTAATCAATCGCTTTATATAAGGCTAAACGCTTTAAAACAAACCTTTCTGCAGTTGAATCACAGCGCGGGAGCGGTGCAGGCTTATGACGTCACAAGCCACGCCAAAATAAAAGTCTTATTTTATTAATTTATTTTTACCTTTTTTTGCCACTTACTCTTAGTCATGACTTTTTTTATATAGTTTTTCTCTGCGTTTGGACACTTTATCCTGTTAAAAAATAACAAAGCAATAAAAATGTCCTGTTTAAAATAAATAAAACTATGAAGAGAAACAAAATAACTTCTCTTTATAAGAGTAATAAACAAAAATAAATCCGGTAAGTCAGAGCAAGAAACAATAGCCACAAATGAGCTGATTAAGACTAGTACTCTTACTTTCTTTCTTATACATACTTAGAATTAAGTGAAATGATGCTATTTAATAAATTAAACCTTTGTCTTAAAATATTTACATTAAGGGTTTGAAAGAGAGAGAGAGAGAGAGAGAGAGAGTAAAGTGAAAAACATGGGAGAAGTCAATAAGTCATGACTGCAACAGTAAATGGAAAAAAAGCTAACCAAAAAAAAAAAAAAAAAAATAAATATATATATATATATATATATATATATATATATATATATATATATATATATATATTTTTTTTTTTTTTTTTGTGTTTTTTTTATTTTTATTTATGTTCAAATCTTTTTATTAACATTTTGGTCAATAAAACATCAATTTCAAAAGTATTTAAAAAACAGAGACAAATGATCTTCGCTCCAACAGAGCCCATCCACCCCCCCCCCCCCCCCAACCCCACAGCACCAATTATAAACAATATGTTATGCCTATTTTTAATCTGTTTTACTTTCTGTCGCAATATATACATACATACAATACAAATAGACAAAAGTTCCATTATATGTTCACTCATCTATTGTACATATATACGCACACAACGAGTCACAATAGGCTTAGCAAATGTAAAATAAAGAAATAAAATAATTTAGATAGAAATTAAAATGTAGTCAAATAAAATGGAGGGGAAAAAAATGTGAGAAACACATAACAATGGTCAAACTGAAAAAATTAAGTTTGGATCCATTTGTTTTATATATGTCAACACTGGCTGCCAAATAAGATGAAATTTTTGACTGCAACCTTTGGTGGAGTACCGAATCTTCTCCATTGTAAGATGGTACATAAGGTCCCTAATATAATGATTAAAAGTTGGAGGAAATTTGTCCTTCCATTTGAGCAGTATAAGACATCTACCAATTAATGTTGAAAAAGAAATCATGCTTTTGGTATTATTGTCTAAACCGGAATCTGTGATTAAACCAAATATTCCTGTAACAGGGCAAGGGTCAATTGTTACATGTAAAACATATGAAAAAAAAATTAAATATTAATTGCCAGGACTTGGTAATTTAGAGCATGACCAAAACATGTGTGTGTGATTAGCTATTTCTACGTCACATCTATTACATAGGGGATTTATAGGTGGTGAAAATTTTGCTAATTTTGCTTTTGTCCAATGAAGGCGATGGACCACTTTAAACGGAATAATTGTATGTCGCAAACAAATTGAAGTTGAATGAATCTTATTTATAATGTCTTGCCAAATTTCCTCAGAGAGGGTCAACTAAAGTTCATTTTCCCATTGTTGTTTCGACTTTGTTACTGAAGTTAGATTTTGTGAGGAGATAAAAGAGTAAATCACACCTATATTACCTTTGAGAACTGGATTGGTTTTTAAAATGGTGTCAAGTAATGTTTCTGTAGGTAAAGTTGGAAAGTCTACTGAATTAGAAATCATAAAACTGCAGATCTGTAAATATCTAAAGAAATGTGTTTTAGGGATATTGTATTTTGTTCTTATTTGCTCGAAGGACATGAAATTGGAATCGCTATATAAATCGTTCAGTGTGGTGAGCCCTTTTTCTATCCAGCAATTAAATGTAGCATCTGCAATCGAAGGAGTAAACATGATTTTTTATAATAGGGGCCTGCATGGATAGATCTGTAAATGATAAAGCTCGTCTAAATTGGTGCCATATTTTAAAAGATGTTTGCAGGTTTTTAATAAACCCAGCTTGATCACTCGATATTACAGAAGGCAGAACGTTTTCCAGCCTACGAGCTAACATTTTGGCCAGGATTTTGCTGTCTACATTGAGAAGAGAGATTGGGCGATAAGAGCCACATTCGAGAGGGTCTTTATTTTCCTTGAGGATAAGCGTTATGACTGCTTGTTGCATAGTTGGAGGAAGAGTCCCAGAATGAAAGGCTTCCCCAAATACATTTGACAACAGTGGAGCTAAGTCATTCCTAAATTTTTTATAGAATTCGCTCGGAAACCCATCAGGTCCAGGTGACTTAGAGTTTTGCATTGACAATATTGAGGCATTTATTTCTTGAACTGAAAAAGGGGCCTCAAGTTCAGCTGCAGTCTCTTTATCAATTGAAGGAATAGTAATTTTATCAAAAAAAGATGTGAGCAAATTTGGGTCCTTAGGAGATTCTGACTTGTAAAATTTTGAGTAAAACTCATAAAAACATTGATTAATCTGCTGATGCTCTGTATGTTTTTGGCCTAATTGATCTTTTATTTGGGTAATAGTGCGATCTGCTGCTTTTTGTCTTAACTGATGAGCTAAAATTCTACCCGTCTTCTCACTATGTTCGTATATTCTATAACGTGTTTTATTTAATAAATTCTCAATATGTTTGGTGTTTAGAAGATTATATTCAATTTGAAGTGATAATCTTTGTTTATTTAGGGTGGGTGATGGTGTAAGGGCTAGTGTGGCATCTAATTTAATTATAGCATTGGTTAATTCTTCAAGCCTGACTTTGTTTTTTTCTAATATAGGAACTATAGGATATTATCTCTCCTCTTAGATATGCTTTCATAGCTTCCCATATTACTAAGAAATATGTTTCTGGTGTTTAATTAAGTTCAAGAAATATTTTAATTTTAGAGGATATTAAGTTAGTAAATGTTTCATCTGAAAGCAGTAACGTATTTAAACCCCAGGGAGAATATTTGTCAAGTGTGACTGGGATGCACAGCGTCATTAATAAAGGTGCATGATCAGAGATAACAATGGCACAATATTCACTATAGCTAATCAGAGGTATAAGATTATTATCTAGAAAAAAGTAGTCTATGCGGGAATATGTCTGATGGACAGATGAGAAAAAAGAATAGCTTCTAGACACAGGATTACGAAATCGCCAAATATCTGATATCCCATATGTATCTATAAATGTTTTAATGGCCTCAGCTGACTTTGACGAGGGAGTAGTTTTAACTGAACTACGATCTAAGGATGACATTACACAATTCATATCTCCTCCTAATATCAAAGAGTGTGTCCAAATTTGCTAGTTTAGAGAAGATATTTGTGAAGAAAACACTGTCATCATAATTTGGTGCGTACACATTAGCTAAGATGACTGAGATATTATAAAGTTTGCCAATAACAATAATGAAGCGCCCTGCAGGGTCTGCTTCTACCATCGAGGCCTCAAATGGGACATTTTTTTCAATAAGGATTGCTGTTCCCCTAGATTTAGAATTAAAATTGGAGTGATATAATTGACCCACCCAATCACATCTCAACCTAAAATTATCTATCTTACGCAAATGCGTTTCCTGAAGAAAAGCAATCCCTACTTTAAGTTGTTTTAAATGCAAAAGTACACTTTTTCGCCTAACAGGGTGATTTAAGGACTTAACATTCCAGCTAATAATATTAATGTTGCAGCCTGATGATTTATTCATTTTATTAATCATTTGAAAAATGTAGCAGAAATCTCTTCTCCCCCCTAATAAAGAAAAGGTACATAAAGTAATTTATAAAATATAAAACTGGTGCAGTTAAACCCACCCACACGTCACTCGAATAAACAGAGTGACTCCCAACCCCATTGATTAAGTTTCCACACATTAAAGTGTTTGTTTTGGAGAAATCACAGTGTAGCAGGCGCTCCTAAACCAAACATCAATATAGAGCGTGTAACCTTCTTTCACTATATTTAACTTAAAGTGGTCATTTTACACAACACAATAATAATCAACTAAGAAGGGAGATGAATTTAAAAGATTTAAAGAAAAAAAAAGGTTGCTTTCTACAACCTCGTTGCGTCTACAAATTCTAAAGATGTCATCTGCTCACCATTTATAGAAAAAAAAAAAATTGAAATATAAAGTAAATAATAAATGTCTTTTTGAAGCACGTTGAATATCTACAGTAGCATCGCCCGTCAGATGCAAAATATTTTGTCTAATGTTCAACATTGTCCAAGACGATATTTCTCTTCACAAATGTCATGGCTTCTTCTGGGTCACAGAAATCCTTCTCGTTGCCATTGTAAGTGATCCTGAGTTTTGCTGGGTGGAAAATGCCATAACGCACTCAGTCTCGTCCTCGAAGCAACTTCTTGACATCATTAAACGCTGATCGTGCGCGAGCCACGCTTGGAGGGTAGTCAGGAAATATGAGGATTGTAGATCCTTAAAATCTGAGGGGTCCCGTCTCTCTAGCTCTGCGGATAATCTTGACACAGTCCCTGTAGTAGTGTAGTTTGGCCACAATTACCCGAGGTTTGCCACCGGGCTGTTTGGGCTGGAGGCCACGGTGCGAGCGATCCATGAGTATTTCTCTGTCAATTTCTAGGACCTAACAACTTTAAGACTGAATCTGGAGAGCTCGAGCCTGGTCCTTCTGCCACGTTCAGTATACGTATATTCGACCTCCTCATCCTACCCTCCATATCAGTGCATTTCTCCTGCAACGCCGAAACAGCCGTTTCAAGTACTCTCACTGACTTTTGTAATGTAGTCACATCATCCAAACATGTAGACAGCCCAGTTTTGACAGCCTGTAGTTCCGATCTCATGTTGTTAAATTCGTCCGAAAGAACAGCTTTCAGTTCGACCCTAAGCAGCGTGGGGATGTCATTTTTCAAGAGCGACAGGATTTCAGCTTTTGTATCCTCCATCTCGGTTAGTTTCTCTGGCGATTTCTGATCAGTACACGAGGCACCAGGCCTACTCGCAATTGTCTTTCCGGTGTAGGTATATTGTCGCAGACTTTTCGCCATTTACGTATCACCGTGACCAAAACAGAAAGAAAATTTGTGTAAACAAAGTATTAAATGATGTTTTGATGCGGTTTGCAAACAAAAGACGCTCAAAATACAGTTAAGTTAATCAAATTTAGCGGAGCTCACCCAAAACACAACCTATTCCATACCTGCTCACTAGCGCCCCCCTGATTTGAGGAATTTTAGACCCCTAACAATGCTAAACACAGATTTTAAGATTTTAGCCAAGGTTTTAGCAAATAGATTTAAAAAGGTTTTACCCGATATTATCAAAACTAGTCAGGCATATGGCGTGAAAGGGAAAGATATCACAGACATAATTAGCAGTATAAGAGATTTAATACAATACATGAAAGAAAAGAGAAAAAATGGATATGTAATACGTGTAGATTTCGAGAAAGCATTTGACAGAGTTGAACACAATTTTCTATTTGAGGTTTTAAAAAGGTTGGTTTTGGGAATAATTTTTTAAGATGGATCAAGTGTTTATACAACGGAGCTATTAGTCGTATTAAAGTTAACGGTTTTATTACAGACTGTTTTAATGTAACACGATCCATAAAACAGGGATGTCCACTCTCTGCCCAGCTGTACAGTCTAGTGACTGAAGCTCTAGGATCAGCTATAATAAAAGATAAAGGAATACATGGAATTAAAATTGTAGAAACAGAAGAAGAACAGAAAATTTATCAGTATGCAGACGATACTACACTGATTTTAAAAGATATGCAAAGTGTGATAAATGCAATGAAAATCATTGAAAGATATTGTAATGAATCATGTGCTAAAGTAAATATGGAAAAAACTGTAGTCATGAGATTAGGCAATGCATGTATTCTACCTGATGTTTTTAAATTTAAAGACCAGAAAGACATAAAGATTTTAGGGATAACCTTTAGAGAAAATGGGAAAAGAGATAAGGAGATAATGTGGGATGAAATTATCGGAGGAATGGAAAGGAGATTAGAATGGTGGAAACAAAGAAGAGTCAATTTGAAAGGAAAGGTTTTAATCTTAAATACGTTGATGTTGTCAAAAATGTGGTATGTGTTAGGAGTTACCCCTATGGATCACTGGCATGAGCAGAGAATAAAACAATGTTTACTGAGTTTTATCTGGGAAGGAAAACCACCAAGAATCGGATACAATGTATTAATTGGAGCAACCGATGATGGGAGGTTAGGTTTGTTAGATCCAGAGACAAGAAAGAAAAGCATGATAGTCAAAGTGATAAAAAGGTATTCAAATAAAGAATTTAAAGCCGAATGGAAACATGTAATGAGGTTTTATCTTAACAAATGTGGGGGTTTTAATATGAATGATGATATTTTATGGATGAAACTGAAACAAAGCATGATGACTGGGATTCCTGATTTTTATAAAGAAGTTTTACAAGCATGGAGTGAGTTTTTAAATCATGTTGATTTTAAACCAGAAGGGAGGAACATGTTATTAAATCAACCTTTGTTTTTAAATGCTAATATTTTAACACAAGAGAAAGAAGTATATTTTAAATATTGGTTGGAAGCAGGTGTATGTCAGGTTAAGGATGTTTTATATGAGATTAAAGAAGGGTTTTTACCACGCCAAGTAATTGTGGATGCCATGGATGGGATTGGGAAAGATATCAAAAGAGAAACTCTGGTAAAACAATTTGAAATAGTGAAAAGTGCAATACCTAAAGAATGGAGAGTTAAAATTGAACAAAATAATGAAAGCAATGATAATGTGAAAGTGATTTTAAAGGAAAATGAGAAAGATTTTCAAGAATGTGTTCTCAAAATTTTCTACATTTGTTTCAGAAACAAAGTGCATAAAAGACCAGTTTCAGAACAATTTTGGAAAAAAAATCTTTGTGGAAATAGATGAAGAGGGAATCTGGAAGAATTTAAAATGGAAATATTTAGACGCAAAAATTGAAACGTTGGATTATTTTATTAGACATAATGTTATTTTCATTGAAACAAAACTGGCACAAATCGGAAGCAGTGAGAATGCATTATGCAAAATATGTGGACTGGAAAATGAAGGTATTATGCATTTGTTTTTAAAATGTGTTGAATTAAATACATTTATGGCAAAGTTAAAAGAAATGATGAAACAAATGATGCAAAGAGAAACAGAGCAGATTGAGGAGGAGACAAAATGGTATAAAATATTTTTATTTGGTTTTAATGGAAGTAAAACAAGAATTGCCCATTTGTTTCTATCAGTTGCAAGAACTGTAATTTGGGAAAGGAGAAACATTGTGAAAAATAAAAATGCTAAAATAGAGTTATGGAAAATGTATAAAGGAAAACTGGAAAACTATATTAAAACTGTGGAACAATATTTTAGAATGGAAGAAAAAGAGACTGAATTTTACAAAACGTTTATGTTGAATACTCCTTATATTATGTACACACTAGATGGTTTGAAAATAGATTTGCCAGAATGATTATGCTTGTTGTTTTCCTGTTTTGAAACCATCATAATGTCTTAAGAAATGTTTGTAAATGATATTTTAATATGCTTCTGAACTGATGTTTTAAATGTTTTTAAATGTATGTATTGTAAAATTTGAAAAAGAATATATAAAAATAAATAAAAAAATAAATAAATAAATGGATAGCGCATTGGACTTCTAGGCTGTGAGCTGAGCCATTCAAAGGTTGTGGGTTCGAGTCCCACCAGAGTCGCAAGCTTTGCTCTTTTTCTTCACTGACTTAAGGTGTGGTGCGTTTCTAACATTTTAAGCATCTGTCCATCCCGTTTTGCTTCTTTCTTTCATTGCGCAGTGCAGGCTCAGATACTAGGGGTACTCTACAATAAAGCCGATGACTTAATTGAGCTGTTTTAAATAAGGGAGATTAGAAAACAGTGTAGGGCCTAGTGGGCTTGAGGAATGACTCAAAGGCAACCTGTGGTTTTCTGTGGCGCTGTGGCTTAGCTGGTCAAAGCGCCTGTCTTGTAAACAGGAGATCCCGGGCTCAAATCCCAGCAGCGCCTTAGTCCAGGTGGTGCGTGTGCTTGTTTTATAGAGCTTACCGGAATGAATTATAAAATTGTATAGCTTTGAGGCGTAATGAATAGTGCGACAAATAGAGTTAAACAACCTCTTTGCTTGCCATTTTAAGACTTGCTGTCTTTTTTTAGTCTCTGTGTGCAAAAACGTCTTGCCTCCTATTCAGCGTTGGCGCTGTGCCTTAGTTGGTCAAAGTGCCTGTCTAGTAACCAGGAGATCCTGGGTTCAAATCCCAGCAGTGCCTAATGTACAGGTTTCATGTTTGCTTTTTGTTAAGAGTAACGAGTGTTTACGCAGCGGGATGTTTAGCAGTCGGTTTCTTAACAATACTCAAATCCTTAAGAACGCTGCTCGTTCAAGAGGGCTTTGGACGATGGCTTTATATAGCATAGTGTGGTAATGCCTAACCAATTGGACTTTCATATTTCAAGTCCAGACATTCCCACATGCAGCGCTACCGTTGTTAGTTTTTCTTATTTTTTGGAATTAAACAATTAGCCCCTATAAAGGTCGTTTGGCGCTGTGGCTTAGTTGGTCAAAGTGCCTGTTAGTAAACAGGAGATCCTGGCTTTGAATCCCAGCAGTGCCTTGTCCACAATTGGCTGATCTTTCATGGACCAGAGAGTACTAAAAAGTGCTTTGTGTGCAACAGTGCTAGAGAAAGCGGAGCACTCAGGCTCTGAGGCGCAATGGATAGTGCATTGGACTTCTAGGCTGTGAGCTGAGCCATTCAAAGGTTGTGGGTTTGAGTCCCACCAGAGTTGCAAGCTTTGCTCTTTTTCTTCACTGACTTAAGGTGTGGTGCGTTTCTAACATTTTAGGCAACTGTCCATCCCGTTTTGCTTCTTTCTTTCATTGCGCAGTGCAGGCTCAGATACTAGGGGTACTCTACAATAAAGCCGATGACTTAATTGAGCTGTTTTAAATAAGGGAGATTAGAAAATGGTGTAGGGCCTAGTGGGCTTGAGGAATGACTCGTCGGCAACCTGTGGTTTTGGGGAAAAGTAACTGCCACCTATTGTTGAGATCACGCCTTTTGGATTTGTCGTACAAGAGCCTTTTTATGCATGTGCAAAGTAACTGAATAGAAAGCATAGTAAATTTTGCTTCCCCCCCTACTGTCTTAGATGAAACTGCGTTTGGAAGTATCATATCCAGAGGTTTTTTCTTTTAGTGTTAAGACTAAGTTGGCCAGAGCACCTGTCTTGGGAACAGCAGGTGCTAGGTTCAAATCCAAACTGCACCTTTCCCTCAGATTATGGGAGAGTGGCTTTCTGATCTGAAACTCTTTCAATGGCCGATAGCATATGTTTGTCCTGATTTCCATTTTCCGAGCTGACTCTGGGTTTGGATGTAATGAATCTGAAGGTTCCAAAAAACACTTAACACATGATTTAGGATAGATTAAATAAAAATAAATTCATGCACTTTTTGCTTTGATCTTGAACAAAGGCCAGGTTACCGGTCAGGTTTGAGACATGATCATCCAGACTCTAAATGACCGCGTCCGTCTTGTCAGCATTTTCTGCATCCTGACATGCTGGTTTTTGTTGTGTATTATTTTTTCTTCTTCGAATTTTGTTATCGGGCAAATGTCTCTTCCTGCAAATTTCTGTGGCGCTGTGGCTTAGCTGGTCAAAGCGCCTGTCTTGTAAACAGGAGATCCTGGGCTCAAATCCCAGCAGCGCCTTAGTCCAGGTGGCGCGTGTGCTTGTTTTATGGAGCTCACCGGAATGAATTATAAAATTGTATAGCTTTGAGGCGTAATGAATAGTGCGACAAATAGAGTTAAACAACCTCTTTGCTTGCCATTTTAAAACTTGCTGTCTTTTTTTAGACTCTGTGTGCAAAAACGTCTTGCCTCCTATTCAGCGTTGGCGCTGTGGCTTAGTTGGTCAAAGTGCCTGTCTAGTAAACAGGAGATACTGGGTTCAAATCCCAGCAGTGCCTAATGTACAGGTTTCATGTTTGCTTTTTGTTAAGAGTAACGAGTGTTTACGCAGCGGGATGTTTAGCAGTCGGTTTCTTAACAAAACTCAAATCCTTAAGTGTAACTGCCCATGATTTAATGCACTCGCTTTGCTTGCCCTAATTGGAGTCACCACAGGAGGGCGCTCTAGACTTATAGGATTTAAGTGAGACAAAGCAGAGTAAGAGCAATTCACGTTTGTTCACGAGCTAACAGGTACAGCTCGGAAGAATGCCTTGAGCTTTTAGTGTCCCTTCGGCAAGCAGAGCGAGGTATGTTTTGTTTATTGTTTGATTTATTTAGAAAATGTTAGATGTTTTGTAAATGTTTTTTGTTTATTTTTCTATGTTGTTTGTTTGTTTTCTCTAGTTTTACGGTGCTTTTGGTGCCTTTGGTCTTTTGATGCTTCTGTGTATACAACAAAGAACTGAGACGATGATTTATGTGATGAACTTTTTTGCATCCAAGTAAACCTTTTTAAATGCACCCATCAAAAACTCTCTGCCTATTTATTGAAAGCTGAAGGGCTGCTACAGTAAAACTCGCTGCTACACATGGCGTTTGCATCGCGTTGGTGATTCATCACATGAGTGTCATGTTACAAGCCTTCATCTTGTCTGTGGCACTGCATGGCATCTACAAGAGACTGAATCTACACTAGGACGGCGACTTTACACGGTTAACTGGGAAAACTCTTCATGAAAGACTGAAAGGTGACTGCAAACAAACGTTGTGGACTCAGAGGTACAAGAAAGGGAAAAATATTTATCTATTTATTACTTTTGGGATAATTGCAATTTTTAAAGAAAAAAAAAGGGATTTATATTTGTATGCTTTGTTGAATTTGTATGCAGTAATTGAAGTTTGAGAATGAGGAGTGACTAATGATTTAAGTGCTCATGTTTCAAGGTGTTTGTGTAATGTTGGGCTTATATTCATGATGCATGTATTAGACAAATGTTTGCAATTTTAAAGTGCTCAAAGTCTTAAGAGTTTATACTGTTGTTGCACATGTGATTTGACTTATTACCTTTGCTATAATATTTTAGGTGTTTAAATTTGTCTGATGTAAGCAGGTTGCTGATTTAAGTTGTAGACAGACAAAATGGACGACACAGCAGAGCAAATGGCAGCACAAGCAAGTCAAAGGTCAGTTTTTGATAAAGATCTGAATAGTACAACAGAAATGCAACAGGTTAGATCAAGATCAAGCTCTCGAAAAAGAAATCCCACAGAAAAGGGTTTAGAAATGCAAAACAAGAGACAAAAAAGCACGAGAAAGCCTTTAATAAAGCTTATACTTCCTGCAAGCAGACAGCTAAAGAAATTAGATGTAAATTAAAAGCCTTATGCACATGTGATGAGCTTGAGCAAATTTTGAAAGACATTCAAACTAGTCAGGATGTTGTCACTCAACATTATGCCCCATTACTGCGTAATCAAACTGCTACTCCAGAGATTGTAAGAAGAGTAGATGTTTGTTCCATATTGAGTACAGAAATTTGTGATTTGGTGAGCAAACGAATAGAAACTGTTGATGTCATTCAAAAAAGGGAAGTAGTTAAAGAGAGAGTTAGGCAGATATTGAACAAAGAGGAGTATGAGTCTATATTTGGTTGTACCAATACAGAGACCATTATCTCAGTATCGTCACAGACTGTAGAAAGTTTGTCAGCTGTCTCAGAAACTTCCTCTAATGCTTCAAGTAAACGAGCTGATGCAGAGGCAGAACTTGCGGCTAAAGTAGAGCAGAAAAGGGCCATTCAAGAAATTTCCAATCAGCAAGCTCGACTAGTTAAACTGGAGAATGACTGGAAGCTGGAAGAAGCAAGAATGTTAGCAGATATTAAACAGAAAGAAATTGAAATGCGCTCCAAGTTAGAAGAAGAAAAAGCAAAATTGCAATTGTTACAAGCGGAAAAAGATGTCAACGTAGCTGCAGCTCGAGTGAAAGCTTATAACAATGCAGAAAGTTGTCTTGAAGAGAGCAGTTTGGAAGACGACGAGACCGGAAATGTCATTTATCCTGAATGAAGAAAAGCTTCTAACAAACCTCAACGTAATCCTGTGATAAATCCATTACCTTCACAAACATTTCAAGAAGAAAGGAAAACTAAAGAGACTGAGAATTTAGCTCAAGCATTAGTGAACTCCTTAAGTATAAGTCGTTTACCAGTTCCAGAACCAACCACTTTTAATGGTGATCCTCTGAAGTTTATTGAATGGAAAATGTCCTTCACAGCACTCATTGATTGTAAATCCATCCCAGCAAGTGAGAAAATGTTCTATTTAAAAACCTATCTTGCAGGAGAAGCTCGTAAGGCCGTAGAAGGGTTCTTTTATAAGAACTCAGATGATACATATCAGGGTGCTTGGAGAGTCTTGGAGGAGAGGTATGGAAACCCATTCATTATTTAACGTGCTTTTCGAGAGAGACTCATGAGATGGCCCAAGGTGGGAGTAAACGATCCATTTTCCTTGAGAGAGTTCAGTGATTTCTTGCAAGGTTGTGTTGAAGCTATTCCACAAGTCAAAGGTTTGTCCATCTTGAATGATTGTGAGGAAAATTACAAGTTGCTTAAGAAGTTACCAGAATGGATTGTCCATAAATGGAACAGAATTGTTGTTGAAGAGTTGGATATGACGGGAGACTATCCAAGTTTTAAGCAATTTGCTGAATTCTTGAAGAAGGAATCAAAGATAGCTTGCAACCCCTTTCACTTCTCCACTGCTAGCCAGTTCAAAGGTTCCAGATGAAAAGTATCTGAAAAGAGCAAAAGCTTTCAATATTAAGGCTCAAGTAAAAGGTTCAAGACCAGAATTCAAGGTAACATCACCATGTTCTGTGTGTAAGAGTGAAATGCATAGTATCGTCAAATGTCCTATCTTTGCAGAGAAGCCCATGGATGATAAAAGATCTTTCATTCGTGAAAATCACATGTGTTTTGGATGCTTGAGAAGAGGGCATATTTTTAGGGACTGTAGGAGACGCCATATTTGTGGAACATGTGGACTGCGTCATCCAACTTGTCTGCACGAAGATAAACGCAAACATTCAGAGGTATCCCAAGCAGATATTACATCAGAAGCATATACAAGTCAAGAGGGCCAAAGGGCAATGTCTTATGCAGTAACACAACATGTCTCTGCTACTTCTAGTATTGTTCCAGTGTTTATCTCCACAGTAGAAGAGCCACAAAATGAGATCCTTATCTATGCCTTACTCGATACACAAAGTGACACAAGCTTTATTCTGAAGGATTTTATTGATGAGCTGCAAGTGAGCAGTCAAGTGGTGAAGCTGAAACTCAGCACTATGACAACTACAGACACGATTACTTCAAGTAACAAGGTTAGTGGTCTGCGAATCCGAGGACTTCAAGGTGGGAAATGTATCCAAATACCTCAAGTGTATACGTGTGATTTCATTCCTGTGGATAAAGCTCACATTCCAACGAAGAAAACTGCATTATGCTGGTCTCATCTTAAGCACATAGCCAATGAAATGCCACCACTTCAGAGTTGTGATATAGGACTATTGATTGGATATGACTGCCCTTCAGCGTTGGCTCCCCTAGAGGTCATAATCGGTAAGGAAAATGAGCCTTTTGCACAGAAAACCGCGCTGGGCTGGAGCATTAACGGTCTTTGTAATCCCCACTTAGACAGACAAGGAAGTCAAAGTTTTGTTCATCGAGTGTCTGTGAAAGAAATGAGAGTTCCAACAGCTAATGATGTCTTGAAAGTTTTGGAGTGTGACTTTAATGAGAAAAGTTATGAAGACAAATATGTGTCACAGGAAGATGTCCGCTTTATTCGTTATCTCAGTGATAACATCAAGCATAAAGAAGATGGACATTTTCAGTTACCTCTTCCTTTCAAGAGCAGTAATCCACCTTCACTCCCTAACAACAAGAGGCTGGCTTTATTACGTCTGCAGCATTTAGGTAAGAAGTTAAGGTCAAATCAACAGTACCATGAGAATTACAAGATTTTTATGGAAGAAATGCTCAACAAGGGAGATGCAGAGATTGCTCCAGTAATACCTGATAAAGAAACAGCTTGGTATATACCACATCATGGAGTTTACCACCCTCACAAGCCAGACAAGTTAAGAGTAGTATTTGATTGCTCATCAAAATTCTGTGGCATATCTCTTAACGATACTCTTCTTACTGGTCCAGATTTGATTAATTCTCTGGTGGGAGTACTTTGTAGATTCAGGAAGGAAGCCGTTGCTGTGACATGTGACATCGAAAAGATGTTTTATCAATTTCATGTCCCCCCTGAAGAGAGAGATTATGTAAGATTCCTATGGTGGAAGAATGGGGATTTGAAAGAAGAGCCCATTGAATATAGAATGACTGTGCATCTTTTTGGTGCAGCTTCATCTCCTGGGTGTGCGAACTTTGGCCTGAAGTATCTCGCAGAGAAGTACAAATCTGAGTATTCTGAAGCCTCTTCATTTGTGAATAATAACTTTTATGTGGATGATGGCTTAATTTCAGTTCCATCTATACAGGAAGCTAAAGATTTGATTGCCGAAGCTAAAACCCTGTGCAAGCTTGGAGGGTTACGTCTCCATAAGTTTAACTCAAATGAGAAAGATGTCTTGCGCTGTGTGGATTCGTCAGAGTGGGCGGTTTCTTCTAAGCCACTAAATTTGATTGCTGAATCGTCTGGGCATGTTCTTGGCATACAGTGGTCTACAAAGGATGACACATTCAGTTTCAACACTCAACTTAAAGATCAGCCTGCAACACGTCGAGGTATCTTGTCAATTGTATCTTCCTTATACGATCCCATTGGATTTGTTGCTCCTTTCCTTTTGAAGGGAAAGTGCATTTTGCAGGAGCTCTGTCAGAGAAATATGGAATGGGACGATTCTCTCCCTGATGACTTAATTCCACGGTGGGAGGAGTGGAAAAATAGTCTCCAGGACTTGAAAGATTTTACTGTTCCAAGATGTTACTATCCTTCGTCCTTTAGTAAGATTGTGTTGACAGAGTTGCATCATTTCTCAGATGCAAGCAACTTTGGTTATGGTGCATGTTCCTACTTAAGAGTCAAGAGTGACAAAAATGAAGTGCATTGTTGCCTAGTAATGGCCAAGGCTCGAGTGGCACCTATAAAAATCAAGAGTATTCCAAGACTGGAATTGGCTGCTGCGGTGGTTTCTGCTAGACTGAGTGTTTTGCTAAAAGCTGAACTGCAAATGATGATCGATCAAGAGTTCTTTTGGTCTGATTCACAAGTTGTTTTTGCATATCTCAACAATGAAGCAAGAAGGTTTCACGTGTTTGTCGCTAATCGTGTTCAATTGATCAAGGAAATTACAAATACAAGCCAGTGGTATCATGTCAACACATCTCAAAATCCTGCTGACCATGCCTCTAGAGGTTTACTCATTTCAGAGTTGAGATCTACTAACTGGATGACTGGACCTACATTTTTATGGGACCAAAAAGTGTGTCCAGCTCCAAACACTTCAACTAAATTACTAGTAGGAGATCCTGAAGTCAAACTTGTACAGGTACGGCTGACTAAAAGTAGTGATACTGCTAACTTCCTTGATCGATTTGGCCACTTCTCTTCCCTGAGAACTCTAATCAATGTTGTTGCTCGAATAAAAAGGCTAGCATTAAGGAAGAAATGTCTTAAGGATATTGTCACCGTTGAAGAACGCAAGTGTGCATTACAGGCTGTGATTAAGCTTATTCAAGAACGAGCCTTCTCCCAAGAAATCCAAACAATCCAAGGAGGTAAGGCTCTTCAGAAATCCAGTTCACTTTTCCACCTGGATCCCATCTTGAAAAATGGTCTTCGTGTTGGAGGAAGGTTGAAAGGGTCATCTCTTAGCGAAGAGGTCAAACATCCATTAATTTTGCCCAAAGAGAGCCACATTACCAACCTTATTCTAAAACACTATCACAGCAAAATTTGCCATCAAGGAAGGTCCCAAACGCTTATGGAACTCAGGACACATGGATTTTGGATTATTGGTGGCAGTAAGTCGGTTGCTAAGTTAATCTACAATTGCGTTCAATGTCGGAAACTCAGGCGACCAGTGGAGGAACAACAAATGGCAGAACTTCCAAAAAAACGTACTGAAGCCTCTTCCCCGTTCTGCTACACGGGTATGGATTGTTTTGGTCCGTTTATTATAAAAAAGGGATGAAAGGAGTACAAAAGGTACGGCCTTCTTTTCACTTGCCTTTCATCACGGGCAGTCCACATTGAAATGCTGGAAGACCTATCAACAGACATGTTCATTAATGCTTTGAGATGTTTCATAAGTCTGCGAGGAGCTGTTCGTCAACTTTATTGCGACTGTGGTACAAACTTTGTAGGAGCTAGAAATGAATTCAAACAGGCTCTTAAGGAATGCGATGTCAAAACACTGGAGGGATATCTTGCGGAAAATCAGTGTGAGTTTACCTTTAATGCTGCCTCAGCTAGTCACTCAGGAGGTGTCTGGGAACGCCAAATTAGGACTGTGCGTAATGTGCTGAATTCTACTCTTTCTTTGTGCCCTGGTAGACTGGATGACTCTTCTCTAAGAACATTGTTTTATGAAGCAATGGCTATTGTTAATAGTCGACCATTAACTGTGGATGGAATAAACGACCCAAAATCACTAGAACCTTTAACTCCTAATCATCTTGTTTTAATGAAATCCGAGACTGCTCTTCCTCCCCCAGGGAAGTTTCTAAAGGAAGACGTGTATGCTACAAAAGGGTGGCGCAGGGTTCAGTACTTGATTGAACAGTTTTGGAGTCGTTGGAAAAGGGAATATCTCCTGAATATATCCACAAGACAGAAGTGGCACGTACCTCGACGTAATCTTAAAGTAAATGACATTGTAATCATTAAAGATGACATGCTTCCTAGAAACAAATGGCAGTTAGGTAGGGTTGTTGAGGTTTTTCCAGGTAACGATGGCCTTGTTAGACGCGTTAAAGTTCAAACAGGAGAACAAAAACAGAAAACGGGGTTGGGGCACCATTCTTCACATTCAGTTATTGAGCGACCAATCCAAAAATTGGTTGTTATAGTTGAGAGTGATTAGTTGCAACTTTCTTGCATCAGACAAATAATGTTAATTTTGTATGTGGATTTATTTTGTGAGTTAAATTTGAAGTTAAAATCATGTATGATATTTGTTTTGTTTGTTTGATTCATACCATGATTTGGTGGGAGTGTAACTGCCCATGATTTAATGCACTCGCTTTGCTTGCCCTAATTGGAGTCACCACAGGAGGGCGCTCTAGACTAATAGGATTTAAGTGAGATAAAGCAGAGTAAGCAATTCACGTTTGTTCACGAGCTAACAGGTACAGCTCGGAAGAATGCCTTGAGCTTTTAGTGTCCCTTCGGCAAGCAGAGCGAGGTATGTTTTGTTTATTGTTTGATTTATTTGGAAAATGTTAGATGTTTTGTAAATGTTTGTTGTTTATTTTTCTATGTTGTTTGTTTGTTTTCTCTAGTTTTACGGTGCTT